>NW_006408986.1:471623-483518 GCF_000296735.1 Chrysochloris asiatica
CAGGGCAAAATAAGGTAACAATTCCTATTAGTACAGTGATTCCTGACATGAGAGCAAAGACACATGGCACGTTTAAGGGCCAGGCACCGCAGTGATTTGCCTAGCTTCTGAAAACTTTAACAGGCAATAAAACCTACGATGGTTGATGGACGATTGCAAAATCAGTAACATCTATTATCTCCCCATTCTCCATACAAATTATTTTTATATGCTGATCTTGTATCCAGCTACATTTTTTAATCTGTTAATCAGTTCCAGTAATTTTCTTCCTGAGTTTTAAAGTCTTAAAAATATAGGATCATATCATTTGCACATAGAATTTTATTTTTTTCTTAGCTAATTTGGATGCCAACACTCCCTTTCTTGTCTAAGCTCTGTTTAAAACTACCAGTACAATATTGAAGAGTAGTGGTGATTAAGAACATCCTTGTCTGGTTCCTGTTTACAATGGGAATACTTTCAGTTTCACTTCATAAAGAATGATGTTGGCTGTTGGTTTTGTATATTGTTGTTGTTAAATGATGTTGAGTCAATTCTTACACATAGTGATCCTGTATATATTTTCAATGGAATGGCTAGTTGTTTTGAACTGTCAAGCTTGCATTTAACAGTCTGGTGCTTATCATACAGTGCCACATGAGGTTTTTCCTATCTGCCCTTTATTATGTTGAAAGATTTCCTTTCTATTCCTAATTTGTTGATTGTCTTCAAGTTTTCTGCTTCGATCTTTGTAAGTTTTGGTAGGTTTTGTATAGTGAAATTTGTTCATTTCTTCTGGAGTACAATTCTTTGTAGTTTTCTGTTATTATCCTTTTTATCTCTGTTAGTTCAGTTGTGACATCACCCATAAAATTTCTTATTCATGTTAGTCACATCTACTTCTTTTCTTTTGTTAATTTAACAGTGGTTTGTTGGTTTTATTAATCCTTTCAAAGAACCAACTTCTTGTATTGTTGACTCTATTGTTTATCTGTTTCATTTATTTCTAGTTCAATCTTGGTTTTTTCTTTTCTCCTGGTGACTAGAGGCTTACTTTATTGTTTATTGTAACTATTTAAGACATTGGAAAAAAGGTGTTGATTTTGATTCTTTCTTCTGTTTGAATGTGTGTGCTTATTGCTATATATTGTCCTTCTGAACACCACTTTTGTAGGTTTGGTATGTTGTGCTTTCATTTTCATTTGATTCAATTTCAGTTTTTATTTGTTCTATTACCAAGTAGCTTTTAAGAAGGATGTTATACAATTCCTATGTTTTGTTTTTCTCCTTGGTCTTTCTATTTTTGAGTTCTAATTTTATAACATTGTGAGTTGAGACAATGCTTTGCAGCATTTTGGTGTTTTAAAATTTATTGAGGTTTGCTTCTGGCTTAACATATGGTCTATTCTGGAGACTGTTACATGTTCACTAGAAAAGAATGCATATTGTGCAACTATTGGTTTGAGTGCTCTGTATATGTATATGAGATCAAATTGTTTGATTGTGTTGTTTAGTTCTTCTATGCCTTTGTTGTCTTTCTTTCTAGTTTTTTGGCCTTACCTTGAAAGAAGAATATTAAAATGTCCTACTAATATCAAGGAACTCTGGTATCATAGTGTTTACAAATTGGGCTACAAATCTTAAGGTAAGCAGTCTGAAACTACCAGCTGTTCTGCGGGAGAAAGATGAAGCTTTCTGCTCCCGTAAAGATTTACAGCCTCAGAAACACTGTACAGGGTTACTATGAGTTGGAACCGACTCCACGCATATAACCACCACCACCACTAATATCAAAGAGTTGTCTGCTTCTTGAACATACTTCTCTTATACACTATGTTGCTCATTCCCTCTTGTCTATGATAGAACTTACTATTATAAATATTGATATAGCAATTATATATCTCTTGCAATGTATTATACGTGATTGTCTTAAATTAGTATGGGATTTGATAGTCTGATGATGTTACATACATTTTCCAATGTAGCCTTTATAACAAAATTTTCAGTCTTAATTTCATAAATTTGCACTTATATCTAAACCATAAACTTCCCAAACAATCCTTATGAATACCATGAAAGTTTAACAATATAATATAAGATGATATCCATACCTGTAATTCTTGTATTCTAATGCTATAATGTGGAGTCCAGGCATGGTACTGTAGATTAATGACTTGGAGTGCAATGCCATTTCAACCACAAGTTCAGTAGTTAAAGCTCACCAGTCATTCACGCCATACAGAGTCACTATGGATAAGAACTGACTTAATGACAGTTAATAACAACAATGATGTTATGATGAAGAAATTGTTGTTTTAATTAATTGTTGTTGCTGTTGTTAGATGCCATCAAATCAATGTCAACTCATCGTTATACACAGTGAATGAAATACTGCCCAGTCGTGGGCCAACCTCACAATTATCACGATTGAGCAAATTGATGCTGCCACTTTGCCAGTCCATCTTTCTGGTGTTCTTCCTATTTTTCTCTGACCCTCCACCTTACCAAACATGGTATCCTTTTCCAGTGACTGGTCCCTCCTGACAAGATTTCCGAAGTATGAGAGATGAATTCTTACCATTTTGGTCTCCAAGGAGCACTCTGGCAGCACTTCTTCCAACACAGATCTGTTGGTTCTTTTGGCAGCTCATGATACTTTCAATATTCTTCTCTAATACCATAACTCAGATGCACCATTTTTCTAGGATCTTGCTTATTGTTTGTCCAACTTTCGCATGCATATGAGGTTATTGAAAATGCCATGGCTTGGGTCAAGCACACCTTAATCTTCAAGCTGACAGCTTTGCTCTTCAACACTTTTAAAAGGTCTTGTGCAGCAGATCTGCCTGATGCAATATATTGTTTTATTTCTTGACTGTTGTTTCCATGAGTGTTGATGGCTGATCCAAGAAAAATGAAATCTTTGACAACTTCAAATATTCTCCTTTTTAAGAATGTTGTTTATTGGTCCAGTGATGAGGATTTTTTTTTTTTTTTTTTTTTTTACTTTTGTGAGCTGCAACCCATTCTAAAGACTTGGGTCTTTGATCTTCATCGATAAGTATTTAAAGTCTTCACATTCTGCAAGCAAGGTTGTGTCAACTGCATATTAAAGTCTTCCTCCAATCCTGATGCCACGTTATTCTTCATATAACTCAGTTTCTCACATTATTTGCTCAGCATACAGGTTGAATAACTATGGTGAAAGAATACAATCTGGTCACACACCTTTCCTAATTTTAAATTATTCAGTGTTCCCGTGTTCTATTTGAACAACTGCCTCTTGGTCAATGCATAGGTTCCTCATGAGCACAATTAACTGCTCTAGAATATTCATATTTTGTGTTCATATCTTGCTATGATCCACACAATCAAAAGACTTTGTGTAGTCATTAAATTGTAGGTAAATATTTTTCTGATGTTCTCTGCTTTCAGTCAAGATCCATCTGACCTCAGCAATGATATCCCTTTTTCCACATCCTCTTCTGAAGCTAGCTTGAACTTCTGGAAGTTTCTTACCAATGTATGGCTGCAGCCACTTCTATATTACCTTTAGTAAAACTTTACTCGCATGGTATATTAAAGACATTGTCAGCATTTCTACATTCTGTTGGGTCACCTATCTTTGGAATGGACACAGATATAGATCTCTTCCAATCAGTTGGCCAAATAGTTGTCTTCTTAATTTCTTAACATAGATGGCTGAGTGCCTCCAGTGCTGCTTGACTTTGTTGAAATATGTCAATTTGTATTCCATCAATTGCTGGTGCCTTGTTTTATGCCAAATCCTTCAATCCACCTTGTACTTCTTCCTTCAGTATCATTGGTTTTTGATCATATGATAATTATCATATTAATTCTTTGCACTACATATAATTTATGTGCACTTCTGTCTTTCTTCATTTACTACTTTAAAAGCATCACTTGATTAAAAAATTCATCAAGCCAATTCTGATAATATCAGCCCATAAAGTCTGAAATGCTGATGGTATCTTAATAATAGAGGATTATCTTAAAACAACCACATTCAATGTCACTGTTAAGTAACTGAAGTATATTTATTGCTGCATCTTTTTTTTTAATCTAAAATTCAGTGGCCTTTGGTAATTTAAATTTGGTCACGCTAACAATAGTAAAAATTAAAACTTAAAGAACCAATATTATGTGTCAAGACATACTGTTTTATACTTTTCCAAATTTGAATCAAACAAAAAAAGTATTATTTTATTGTTCTGTTTAGTGATTACTTATCTCCAAAAGTTGTATTAACTTATCTGTAAATATGTCATACTGTGGTACTTTATATGCTGCTGTGCTTCTAGAAGCTATACTACCAGTATTTAAAATGTCAGCAGGATTATCCATGTTGCAGTGAAGATTCCAAATTAATACATACCAGGAAGAAGGTCCTAGTACTTTACTCATCCAAATTTTTTACAATGAAAATCTTATAATTAGCTGCATAATATTGTCTGACATAGTATTAGAAATTGAGCCCCTTATAAGGTGGAAGGCACTCACAATATGATGGGAAAATACTGTCTCCTTAATGTAGAATTAACTTTCATGTCAGGGACAGAGTAAAGTTTTCACAGCCTTCATTTGCTGATGTGGTATGACTAAAATGGGAAGAAACAGCAGCAAACACCCACTTATAATGGATACATAAAATATATCAATTTCTAGGAAATTTAGAAATAAAATTAAATTAATATGAAATGAATAAATGAAATGGAATGCATACGTTCAATATCCTATACATTATTGTTATAAAGTGTTGTTGAGTCAGTTCTCAACCCATAGCAACTTGTGTAGGGTTTTCAAGGAGTGGCTGGTGAATTTGAACCACCAACATTGTAGTTCAAACTGATCTTACAGTCTAGTGCTTTCTCCCACCGCACAACACCAGGACTCCATCCCAGGCATTAGCGAGCTAAAATAGACTGGCATTGGCCATTTTGAGTCAGCAAATCATATATTTACTCTGCCAGAAATACACTGAAGAGAAATGGAGTTATTATTTATCATCAAAAAGAACATTTCAATACTTCCAGTTCCAGGCTTCATCCAGGGGAGCCAGTCTAGTAAAGGAGGTCTGTGGGACCATCAGTGTAGAAGAGCAGAGAGTGGGACCCCACCCAGAGAGGCAGTGATGCCTGAGATGGAGGCAGAGACGATGACATGGAGAGATGGAGCGGCTGGGGACTTGAAATCCAGAGAGCGAAAGGGGCTGTGTGCTGACATCCGGAGCGGGGGGTGGGGGGGGCGGCAGGCTTTCAGGGTATACCCTTTCATTGGTGTTGGTTAATGATGCATGGATGGGATTGTAACTATGGCAATGAAATGATATATGATAGAATGAATGTAAGACTAATGTTTTCCATTGTAAACTATCACATAATTCACAATAAAACATTTATTTAAAAAAAAATAACATTTCAAGATCTATTTTGAAGCACAACTCTTTCAGTGATGGGATAGTATGCACACACCTATTATGAATACAAGTTAATATGACTTATTCAAATGTACACATTATTTTCAAATTTAAACTAATGCCAAAGGTAAATATATTAAAGAGTTTACTGTTTTCTACAATCTTAAATTATCAAACATATGATAATGTGCATTGATAATTATTGGGAATTGGAATGCAAAAGCTGGAAATGAAGAGTAAGGAAAAGATGGTCTCGGTGATAGAAACCATGCTAGAGATTGCATAACAGAAATTTGTAAGTTCAATGACCTATTTATCACAATTTTTTTTTAAACAAATGCATATTTAAAACAAAATAAATGGTGACTATACACAAGACCTCTTTAAGGTGTTGAAGAATAAAGAAGCAAGTTTGAGGATAAGGTGTGTCTGATACAAGCTACGGTATTTTCAATAACCTCATATGCATGTGAAAGTTGAATAATATATAAGGAAGATCAAACTAGAATTGATGCATTTGAGAATATTATAATTATCATGGGATGCCAAAAGAGCAGACAGATCTGTGTTGGAAGAAGTGCAGCCAGAATGCTCATTGGAAGCCAGGATGGCCAGATTTTGTCTCTCATACTTCAGACATGTTATCAGGAGGGATCAGTATTAGGAGAAAGACATCATACTTGGTAAAGTGGAGGGTCAGAGAAAAAGAGGAAAACCCTCAACACTATGGATTAGCACAGTGGCAGCATCAGTGAACTCAGGCTTAGCAACAATTGGGAGGTTGGAGCAGGACTGGGCATTGTTTCACTCTGTTGTGCATAAGGTCATTATGAGTCAGTGCTGACTAGATGGCACTTAAAACAAAAATCTACAATCAACACCCATGGAAACAGCAGTCAATAAATGAAATAATGTATGTCATTGAGCAACTCTGCAGCAAGGGACCTCTTTAAAGTATTAAAGAGTATAGATTTAACTTTGAGGGTTATTTTCAGTTGTTTTATAAGCTTGTAAAAGCTGAACAGTAAATTAGAAAGATGGGTGAAAAATTGATACATTTGAATTATTGTGTTGGTGAAAAATATTGAATATACCATGGAGCCCCAAACAAATCTGTCTTGAAAAATTAGTATAACCAGAATTCTCCTTAAAAGCAAGGATGGTGCGACCTCTCACATATTTGGGACATGTTAGAAGAGTCTAGTCCTCAGATAAGGACCTTTTGTTTGGTAAATTAGAGGGTAAGAAAAAAAAAGAGAAAGACTGTCAAAGAGGTGGATTGACTCAGTAACTGCAAAATGATTTCAAACTAATGTGATAAGGTATAGAACTAGGCAGCATTTCATTCTACTGTAAATAGATTTACTGTGTAAATTAATCTCTCTAAGGATCCTTCAAAGTTATTATAACTTAAACTGTGAAAGCCCACCATTTTTGGTGAAGTGAACTCTAAATTTCATTGCATGTCTTCAAATTATAACTAAATTCTAAATTCTATTAATGTGAGTAAATATAGTAACAAACCCCATACATTTGCAATGTATAATTCACCCAGGCATTTGGAGCACAGAACTTCAGGTAGCTGGTATTTTGTAATGTTTGAGTAACATTTAAAATATTATTTTTCAGTTCACAAATTGCAGAAGCATTGCTCAACACTCACTATTTTTAACACCTGGTATTTACTTTACAATGAGATTTCTCATTTTAAAATAGTGCAGAATATCAGACTTTTGTTTAATGTCTCGTAATTAGTTAAGTACTCTTGTAAAACACAGCAGTGTTGTATGTTCTCAATATGGTGTTGGATAAGAACTGTACTTACAAGTTCAGTTTGAACTGCAAAGTCAGTGGTTTAAATTCACCAACCACTCCTTGGAAATCTTATAGAGGGTTACTATGAGTTAGAATCGACTCAATGGTGTTTAACAACAACAGCAACAACATTCTCTTAATTTATAGTTTCAAATCATGTAGCATAGGAACTCTGATGGCGTAGTGGTTACCAATCGGGCTGCGAATCTCAGCGTCACCAGTTCGAAACTACCAGCTATTCTGCAGGAGAAAGATGAGGTGTTCTGTTCCCATAAAGATTTACGGCCTCGGAAACCCTGTACAGGGTCACTATGAGTCGGAACCGACTCCATGACACATAACAACAACAACAACCATGTAGCATAGTGGTTACCAGTTGTTAAGCTGCTAATTTCACAGTCGGCAGTTCAAAACTACCAGCTGTTCCTCAGGAAATATGTTGTTCAAGATAACAGGATTTTAGTGTTATAAAGAATAATTGAGAAGTTTTGACATTAAGAAAATGAGTAAGAGAATTTGAACCGTTCAAAATAGACTATTCTTTCTTATAGTTATGATAGTGGTGGCTGTGTGCTATATGGGGTCGGTTCCTTCAGCCTTGGTCATAAGTAACTACAATGAGAAGAATACCATTCCTTTGTCATACTGGACTTGTAGGTTTTGGAGGAAATAAAAAATCATGTGTATGTCACTGAGAGTCTTAGCTTGTTCATTACTTCAACATAGCCTTTTGCTTCTGGAATACTATTGCTTATTAAGTGCTTATAATCCAAACTGTATATATGTAGTATTGGTTTAAGGACATAAGACAAGCCATAAAGATAGCAAACTTCAAGCAAGGGTGATCTATTTTGTGGATCATCCATATTTGGTAAAATGTTGCCTATAATAGCTTTAAAGTTAGCTCATGTACCAAATAATCATTAAACAACTGGTCAGTTTCCCATACTGTGGAGGCTTGAGTGTTGCTGTGATGCTGGAAGCTATGCCACCAGTATTTTAAAGTCCAGCAAAGTCATCCATGATGGACAGGTTTCAGCTGAGCTTCCAGAATAAGACAGACTAAGAAGACAGAAAGGCAGTGTACTTATGAAAGTTTAGCCACTGAAAAAATTATGAATAGCAGTGGAACAGTGTCACACAGTATCAGAAACATGAGGAAAAACATCAAAATATTACAAAAAACTGTGTCGGAAGTGGAGCCCCTCAAGTTGTTAAACACTTAAATTATAACTGGGAAAAAGCTGCTGCCTCAGAATAGAGAATGATCCTGATGATATGAATAGAGTAAAGCTTTTGAGACCTTCATTTGCTGATGGGGCACAACTGAAAATGGGAAGAAACCGATAAGAACATCCATTAATAATTGGAACATTGATGTATGAATTATTGACCTAGAAAAATTGAAAGCTGTCAAAAATAAAATGGAATGCATGAAGATCAATATTTTAGGTATTTGTGAGATTAAATGGACTGATATTGACCATTTTAAATCTGAAAATCACATGGTTTACTATGTCAGGAATGCCAGTTTGAAGAGGTATGTCATTGCAGTTATCATTACAAAGAACATTTCAAGATCTTATAACGTATAATATTGTCTGTGATAGGACAATATCCATATGCCTAAAGGGAAGGCAAGTTAATAGCATTAATTATTCAAATTCACCAACCACTAAAGCCAGTGATAATGAAATTAAATAATTCTAGCAACTTCTTCAATCTGAACTAGATAAAACATTCAATCAAGATGTATTGTTAATTACTGGTGGTTAGAATGCAAAGGTTGGAAACAAAAAAGAAGGAACCATAGTTGGAAAATATGGCGTTGGAGACAGAAATGATACTGTAGATTATATGATAAAATTTGGAAAGACCAATGTCTTTTGCATTGCAAATACCTTTTTTATGGGTTAAGGCACTGTACTGCAAAGTCATTTTGAACTGCATCACTTCCTTGGAAACCCTATAAAGGTTGTTATGAGTCACAACAAACTTGATAACTCTTAATAGCAACAACAGCAAAAACAATGCACAAAGAAGTAACAATACGGAATATACAGAAATCAAATTAACTATATCTGTGGAAAAGCTCCATATCATCAGCCAAAACAAGGCCAGGGACATACTGGAACAGATCATCAATTGTTCATATGAAAGTTCAGGCTGCAGCTGAAGAGAATTAAAACAAACCCCTTGAGCATATCCCACTTTAAATAGCAGATCATCTCAATAGCAGATTTGATGCATTAAAAATAGAAAAGTTTTGGAATGATATAAAAAGCATCATAAAGGAAGAAAGCAAAAGATCATTAAAAAGGCAAGATAGAACTTTCCAGAACGCTTTGTGAGAGGTGGAGGAGTGGGAGCTCCCTGAACTGCACACAGAGAGACGCACTCCTTCCCGCTCCCCAACACCAGCCTTGACCCGCTCAATGACTGTAGAAAATGGTGAAAGAAACCACTTACTATGGAGTCAAACCCAGTGCCACCCAGGAAGAGTTGAAAAAAGCTTACAGGAAATTGGCTTTGAAGTACCATCCTGATAAGAATCCTAATGAAGGCGAGAAATTTAAACAGATTTCTCAAGCTTATGAAGTGCTCTCTGATGCAAAGGAAAGAGAATTATATGACAAAGGAGGAGAACAGACCATCAAAGAGGGTGGAGCAGGTAATGGTTTTGGTTCTCCCATGGACATCTTTGATATGTTTTTTGGAGGTTGTGGAAGGATGCAGAGAGAAAGGAGAGGGAAAAACATTGTTCACCAACTCTCAGTAACAATAGAAGATTCATATAATGGTGCAACAAGAAAACTAGCTCTGCCAATGAATGTGATTTGTGACAAATGTGAAGGCCAAGGTGGTAAGAAAGGAGCAGTAGAATGCTGTCCTAATTGCCGAGGAACTGGGATGCAAATACGAATTCATCAGATAGGACCTGTAATCGTTCAGCAAATTCAGTCTGTGTGCATGGAGTGCCAGGGCCATGGGGAACGCATCAGCCCTAACGATAGATGTAAAAGTTGCAATGGAAGGAAGATAGTTCAAGAGAAGAAGATTCTAGAAGTTCATATTGACAAAGGCATGAAAGATGGCCAGAAGAAAACATTCCATGGTGAAGGAGACCAAGAGCCAGGACTGGAGCAAGGTGATATAATTATTGTTTTAGATCAAAAAGACCATGCTGTTTTTATTAGACGGGGCGAAGACCTTTTCATGTGTATGGACGTACAGCTGGTTGAAGCATTGTGTGGCTTCCAAAAGCCAATATCCACTCTTGACAATCAAACCATTGTCATCACCTCTCATCCAGGTCAGATTGTCAAGCATGAAGATATCAAATGTGTGCTAAATGAAGGTATACCAATTTATCATAGACCTTATAAGAAGGTCTAATCATCAAATTTAAGGTAAACTTTCCTGAGAATGGTTTTTGGTCTCCTGATAAACTGTCTTTGCTGGAAAAACTCCTCCCTGAGAGAAAGGAAGTAGAAGAGACTGACGACATGGATCAGGTAGAACTGGTGGACTTTGATCCTAACCAGGAAACACAGCGCCATTACAAGGGAGAAGCATATGAGGGTGATGACCATCACCCCAGAGGTGGGGTCCCGTGCCAGACCTCTTAATTTGGGGGGCAGTGAATAGCACTCACTGCTGGCATTTTATATCCAGTAATGAGTAAGTGAAGGACTGTAATGTTAATATGCTCACTACTTGCTTTTGTTTTTGTTTTAACTCTCAACTATAGTAGTGTTTTAACGTTAAATGAAGAATAAAATCAAATATAAAAGCTCTGACGTTGCCCAGTATGTATGATGATTTCAGTGTGCAAGATGAAGTTTAATATTTGTAAAGATTACTCTTGGTTTAAAAGGAAAAATAAATCCCCCCTAGTGTTTGTTTGACTATGCCTTGTAATTGTTTGCAGCTGTGCACATGGACTGTCTTAGACTGAAATGCTAGGAATATGTACTGACTTCAGTGTATGACCCTTCATTGTTAAGCTATGAAATTAAAATTGTATTTAACTGGCAACCAGAAGAAAATTGTAGTTTGTAGAGAAGTATTGGTTTGTGTAGTTATTTGTGTTAACATCAGAGTCCTTGTGATACTTTGGTGATTATTCTATTGCCTCACCTGTTAGTCAATGGAGGCACAGTGAAGTGGCCTGTGGTAACAGTGATGGCAATTTTTAAATCCACATATATAAATATGTTGATCAGTCCTGTGTTCTGTTTTTAAATGCATTCTCTTTGGACCATAATAAGCCCCAGAAGGGCCTTTGGGAGCTGGGTTACGTAGAAGTCAAAGTGAAGACTTTGACATTTCCGTTGGAGAAGTAATGTGCATGTATGAGACAGGAAGGTGTTCCTTAGATATATTACAGGTTCATTTTAAACCATTTCACTTATCTTCTGAAGTAACTGTAATGGTGGTAGTATTGCAAATTATGATGAATAGCTTTCATTGTATGTATTAAAGTCACCATATGTTCACATGCTTAAATCTGGTTATCAGAATTTAGGCAATTCTTGAAATGTATGATTGTTTCCTTAATACACTGATTACAAAGCAAAAAAGAACAAGTAAAGATAGAAAAAAAAAAAAAAAAAAAGTAACATTAGAGGATACTATGAAACATAGAGCATAGAAATGCTAAA
>NW_006408986.1:483743-496684 GCF_000296735.1 Chrysochloris asiatica
TCAACCATTTCAGGAGGTAGCATAAGATCACAAATAAACGGTACGGAAGGGAGACGTCCAAGGTGCATTGAAGGCATTGGCAAAAAAAAAGGCTCTAGTGATGGAATACAAATGGAAATCTTTCAACAAGCTGATAACGGCACTGGATGCATCCACTCATCTATGCTAAGAAAATTAAGGACACAGCTACTTGGCCAACTGACTTGTGCCCATGCTAAAGAGTAGTGACCCAACGGAATGCGGAAATCATTAGGCAATATCCACATTATGACATGCAAGTAGTATTTTCCTAATTATAATTCAAAATGGTCACATCAGTACAGTGACAGACGGATTCAGATGAGGATGTGGAATGGTGAATATCATTATTAATGTTAAAAGGATCTTGGCTGAAAGCTAAGAATATCAGAAAGATGTTTGTCTGTGCTTGATTAACTATACATGGCTTGCAATTGCAAGCTAAGGATAACATTACAAAGATTGGATACTCTGGGACACTGAATTATGCTCAAGAGAAAACTGTACACAGACCAAGAAGCATTTATTCAAATAGAACAAGGTACACCGAATGGTTTGAAATCAGGAAATTTTGGGCCAGGGTTGTATTGTTTTATCATAGTTATTCAATATATATGCTGAGCAAATAATTTGAGAGTTTGCATTATATGAAGAAAAACATGATATCAGATTTGGAGCAGGATTTATTAACAATCTGAGCTATGTAGATGATACAATCTTGCTTGCTGGAATCAAACAGTACTTAAAATATTTACTGATGAAGTTAGAAGACTATAGCCTTCAGTATGGGTTGCACCTTGTTGTTGTTAGTGATTTAGGTGCCATTGAGTAAGTACAGACTCATAGAGACCATTTCAATATTCTTATCCAACATCATAATTCAAAGGCATCAATTCTTCTACTGTCTTCCTTCTTCACTATCCAGCTTTTGCATGCATATGAAGTTATTGAAAATACCATGGCTTGGGTCAGGTGCACCTTAGAATGTTTTTTATAGGTCCAGTGGTAAGGATTTGTGTTTTCTTTATACTGAGATGTAATCCATACCGAAGGCTGTGTTCTTTGATCTTCATCCGTAAATGTTTTAAGTCCTCTTCACTTTCAGCAAGCAAAGTATTTTAAGTCCTTTTCACTTTCAGCAAGCAAAGTTGTATCATCTGCACATCGCAAGTTGTTAATGAGTCTTCCTCCAATCCTGATGCCACATTTTTCTTCATATAACCCAGTTTATTGGATTATTTGCTCAGCATACAGGTTGAATAAGTACGGTGAAAGAATACAAGCTGGTCGCACACCTTTCTTAAATTTAAAACACTCATTGTTCCCATGTTCTGTTTGAACAACTGCCTCTTGGTCCATGAACAGATTCCTCATGAGCACAATTAAGTGTTCCGGATTACTCATACTTGGCAATGTTGTCCATAGTTTGTCATGATCCACGTAATTGAAAGCCTTTGCATAGTCAATAAAGCACAGGTAAACATTTTTCTGATATTCTCTACTTTCAGCCAAGATCCATCGGACATCAGCAATGATATCCTTCATTGAACGGCCTCTTCTGAATTAAGCTTGAACATTTGGAAGTTCTCTGTCAATGTATACTTGCAGCTATTTCTGTCTGTATTACTTTTAGTAAAACTTTACACACATGGGATATCAAGATATTGTCCGATGATTTCCACATTCCATTGGGTCACCTCTTTTTGGAATCGGCACAAATACAGACCTTGTCCAATCAGTCAGCCAGATAGTTGTTTGCCAAATTTCTAGGCATAGTTGAATGAGTGCCACCTTTGCTTCACTTTCTTGAAAGATTTCAATTTTTAGTCCATTACCTTGTTCTTTGCCAATTCCTTCAATGCACCTTGGACTTCCTCCTTCAGTATCATTTGTTTTGATCGTATGCTACCTCTTGAAATGGTTGAATGTCAACCATTTCCTTTTGGTACCATGACTCTGTGTATTCCTTCCATCTTCTTTGATGCTTTTTGCATCATTCAATAATTTGCCCAAAGAATCCTTCAAAAATGAAAGTCAAGGATTGAATTTTTTCTTCAGTTCCCCCAGCTTGAGAACTGCTGAGTGAGTTCTTCCCTTTCAATTTTCTGACTCCAGATCTTTGTACATTTCACTGTAATATCTGACTTTTTCTTATGGAGCTGACCTTTGAAATTTTGTGTTCAGCTCTTGTATCGCCTCATTTCTTCCATTGCTTTAGCATTTCTATGCTGGATCGCAAGTCTCAGTGTCTCTTCTGAGACCTTTTCCTTCTTTCAGTTATTCTTCACGACTTTTTGCTTTCTTCCTGTATGATGTTCTTAATGTCATGCCACAACTTTTTTGGTCTTCAGTCTTTAGTGTTTAATGTATCAAATCTGTACTTCAGGTGATCTGTGAATTCATGTGGGATGCATTCAAAGTCATACTTTGGCTTTTGTGGACTTGTTTTCATTTTCTTCAGCTTCAGTTTGAATTTTCATAGAAACAATTGATGGTCTTCTCCACAATTTGGCCCTGGCCTTGTTTTGACTGATGATACGGAGCTTTTCCTTCATTTTGTTCTGCAGATGTAGTCGATTGGATTTCTGTGTATTCCATCTGGTGAGGTACAGGTGTATAATCATCTCTTATGCTGTCTAAAGAGGGTATTTGAAATGAGCAAATAGTTGATTTTGCAGAATTCTATCATGCTATCTCCAGCATCATTTCTATCACCAAGGCCATATTTTTCAACTGCTGATCCTTCCTCTTTGCTCCCAACCCTTGCATTACAATCACAACTATCATCTTGATTGCATGTTTGGTCAATTTCAGATTGAAGAAGTTGGTAGAGTTCTTCTATTTTATCCTCACTGGCTTTAGTGGTTGGTGCATTAAGTTGAATAATAATGGTATTAACTGGTCTTCTCTGTAGGTGCATGGATATTATCCTATCAGAAACAATGTTGTACCTCATGACTGATTTGGATATTTACTTTTTGACAATGAATGCAACACCATTCCTCTTCAATTTGTCATTTCCGGTATAGTAAACCATGTGGTTGTCAGATTCAAAATGGCCTATACGTGTCCATTTGCACTCACTAATGCCTGAAATATTGATGTTTATGCATTCCATTTCATTTTCACAGTTTCCAATTTTCCGAGATTCATACTTTGTACATTCCATGTTCTGATTTTCAATGGATGTTTATAGCTGTTTCTCTTCATTTAGAGATATGCCCCATCAGCAAATGAAGGTTCCAGGGGCTTTTCTCTCATGGGCTTTACTCACATGATCATGATCAACTCTACTTTTAGGAGACAACTCGTCCCCAGTTGCATTTTGAGTACCTTCTAACCTGAGGGGCTCATTTTCCAGCACTATAGCTGACAGTGTTTCACTGCTATTCATAAGGTTTTCAGTGACTAAATATCCAGAGTAAGTTCATCACTCCTTCTTCCTAGTCTGTCTTCATCTGGAAGCTCATCTGAAACCTGTCCACCATTGGTGACCCTGCTGGTATTTAAAATATCAGTGGCATAGCTTTCAGAATCACAGAAGCTTACAAGCCACAAGAGTACAACAAACTGACAAACAATTGATGGAATAGTCTCGTATGCATGTGTAATTTGGACAATGAAAATCGAATATTATTGAAGAATTGATTTGTTTAAAATATGGTGTGTAGAAAAATATTAAAAGTACCATGGACTACCAGAAGAACAAGCAAATCTATGTTGGGAGAAGTACAGCCAGAATGTTTATTTGAAGGAAGGATGAGGAGACTTCATTTCTTATATGCATTGAATACCCATAGCTCATCTGTCAGATAGTCATACTATCATGGCTTGTGTGTTGCTGTGATTCTAGAAGCTATGCCAAGGTTACTTTAAGTACAAGCAGAGTCACACATGGTTGACAATTTTCAGCTGACCATCCAGATTAAGATGACTAAAAAGAAGGAGAGATAACTACATCCAAATATTTACTCACTGACAACTTTTTGAATAGCAGTGGAGCACTGTCATCACCAGATTACTGAATATTGCAACATGATAAAGAGCACCATAATATTGTCAAATTTAGTGATAGAAGGTGAGCCCCTGAAGTTGGAAGGTACTCAAACTTCATTTGTGCAAGGGATGTCTTCTTAAAGTGGAGTTGACCATGATAACACGAATGGAGTTAAACCCTTGGGACCTTCATTTGCTAATAGGGCTCAACTAATTTTCAATGACCTCAAATGTGTGTGAAAGCTGAACAGTGAATATGGAAGACTGTAGAAGAATTGATGCTTTTGAGTTATGGTGTTGGGGGAGAATATTGAAAGTGCCATAGGCTGCCAAAAGAACCAATAGATTTGTGTTGGAAGAAGTGCAGCCAGAGTGCTCCTTGGAGGCCAAGATGGTCAAACTTCATGTCTCATACTTTAGACATATTTTCAGGAGGGGCCCATCGCTGGAGAAGGATATCATGTTTGGTATAGTGGATGGTCAGAGAAAAAGAGACAGATCCTCAGCAAGATGGACTGACAAAGTGGCAGTACCAATGGGCTCAAGGGTGGCAAGAGTAGTGAGGTTGGCACAGAACTGGGCAGTTGTGTTGTGCATAGGGTCACTATGAGTCGATACCAACATGATGGCACCTAACAACAACAATAATAATCAAGAGAAATCGCTATACACATCCATCAATAATTAGAACATGTAACAAAACAGTATGAATCTAGTAAAATAGGAAATTGTCAAGAATGAAATAGAATTCACAAACATTGATATACTAGGCATTAGTGTGAGCAGGAAAGGACTGGTGTTGGCCAGTTTGAATCTGACAATCACATGGTTTATATGCTGGGAATTACAAATTGATAAAGACTGTTGTCACATTCATTAGCAAAAAAAATAATATTAAGATCATCATGAACTACAATGTTATCAGTAATTGGATAATATCCATATACCTTCAAGCAAGACTAGTTCATATAACTATTATTCAAATTTATGCACAAACCACTAAAGCGAGTGATGATGAAATTGAAGAATTCTACCAATTTGTTCATAACAAAATTGATCAAACATGCAATCAAGATGTGTTGATAATTACTAGTGATTGGAATGCAAAGTTTGGAAACAGAGAGGAAGGATTACTAGTTGAAAAACATGGCCATGGTGATAGAATCAATGCTGGATATCACATGATTGATTTTTGCAAGACCAATGACATCTTCATTACAAATACTTTTTTTTTTAAGCGATATAAAAGATGACTGCACACATGGATACCACCAGATGGAATACACAGATATCAAATTGACTACATGTTGGGAAAGACACAGTGGGAAAACTCCATGTCATTAGCCAAAATAAGGCCAGGGTTAAATTGTAGAATAGTCCAACAATGGCTCATATACAAATTCAGACTGAAGTTGAAGAAAGGTCATTAAGAAGACATGAAAGAAAAAAACAAAAATGGATATTAGAAGAGACTCTGAAATTGCTCTCCAGTGTAAAAATGCTAAAGCAAATGAAAGAAGTGAGGTGTAAACAGAAAATTTCAAAGGTCAGCTCAAGAAAACCAATTCAAGCATTGTAATGAAATATGCAAAGACCTGGAGTTAGAAAACTAAAAGGGAAATAAATAAATAAATAAATAAATAAATAAATAAAACCACACTCAGAATTTCACAAACTGAGGAATATGAAGAAAAAATTCAAACCTTAATTTGCAGTATAGAAGTATTCTATGGGCAATTTTTTTAATGATGCAGAAAGCATCAAAAGAAGATGGAAGGTTACAACATTTGGAAAGCAGTATGGCACTTCCTCAGAAAGTTGGAAATAGAAATACCTTATGATCCAGCAATCCCTCTACTTGGGATTTATCCACAAAAAATACGAACCATATCACCAATGTTCATAGCAGCACTATTTACAAAGCACAAAGATGGTGATAGTCTAAGTGCCCATCAATAGAAGAATGGATAAAGGAACTGTGGTACATACATACAATGGAATATTATGCTACCTTGAAGAATAACAAGGAAGCTACATGCCATCGCATAATATGGATAAACCTTGAGGACATTATGCTAAGTGAAATTGGTCAGTCACAAAATGAGAAATATTGTATAGGACCATTATTGTAAACTTAAGAAAACTTATCCACACTAAAAGGGGGGAAAATGTGTGGGTTACTGGGGTGTAATGGATGGGTCAAGGGGAGGGAGGGGAAGGTGGAGCACAGGGTAAGGAATAAGCACACAAAGATTTGGGTGTTGAGGGAGGGGAAGGTGGAGCACAGGGTAGGGAATAGGCACACAAAAGTTTGGGTGTTGAGGGGGGCAAAATACAGGAAGAGGAGGGGAATGGAAGAACAAGCAGATGGGAGAACATTTAGGCAAGTTTGCATGGGCTAAGTGGGACAGAGGTAAATAGTGATGTATGCTCAACCTTGGAAAAACAGCTCTGTGATACAGGGATTAAGACATGGTTTGAATGTGTAAAAGAGGAGAAACAATGTGAAAATGCTTGACTGTCTTGTGAATCTTGGTTTCCCTTGCCTACTACAGTAAAATACACACTTGAGTGGAAGACAAAGGAATAGCCAGAAACATCACTACAGAATGCTGGTATGCCCATCTGCAACCTATAACTGATTGGAATACATAAAATGGTACTAGAACTTGCCCAGTGAAAAACTCTTCCCGCAGAGTTTTTACATTGTATAAGAAAGTAGGTGGAATCCTGATCCTCATCCAGAATCTTTTGAGATGGAAAATTTCCACTTGAAAAGATAAGCAAAGCAGCCTGGAGCAGCTAGAGGAACAGAAGGTACTTCTTGAAAAAAAGACAAACATGAACAATCAGAAACATTAATGGCAGTTTGATTGACTACTACAAGAACAATCAAGTTGTTCCCTGAGGAGCCATGAAAGCAAGCAATCAAGTCCTTTCAGGGCAAACCACATCCCAAGACTGAAAATCAAAGGGAATACAAGAGCAGGCATGTAATCTTGTTGATGACCATGTTGGTCTACAGATAAGGGGAACTGGAAGAAAAACAGAAATGAAGCTGTGAGCTAAGTCTGACCACATTCAATCAACTCTTGTCAACCTGGATCATCACCTGGGTTACCAGCAGTATAGTGAGATCTGGGGACTCCTGAGCCTATGGACAGACATAGTCACAGAAGACTGGAGCAGAGAGTGAACCGTTCAACTGATGTGAAGGGAGGGGAGATGCACAAGAATGCCCATATTTGCAGATAGTACACATTTGACCTGGCTTAAAAGACTGGATGATCAGAACTCTACTAGAGAAAGAAAGAAGAGGAAACAGAGTGCTGTTCTTGTTGTTAGTGACATCGAGTCGGTACCAACACATAGCGACCTTATGTACAGCAGAACAAAACACTGCTTGATCCTGGGCCAACCTCACTACCATTGCCACACTTGAATCCATTGAGGCTGCCACTTGGTCAATCCATCTCACTGGGGGTCCTCCTCTTTTTCTCTGAACCTCCACCTTACCAAACATGATATCCTTCTCCAGTGACTGGTCCCTCCTAACAATACGTCCGAAGTATGAGAGATGAAGTTTGGCCATCCTAGCCTCCAAGGAGTACTCTGGCTAAACTTCTTCCAAGATGGATCTATTGGGTTTTTTTGGCAACCCATGGCACTTTCAATATTCTCCTCCAACACCATAACTCAAAAGCATCAATTCTACTATGGTCTTCCTTATTCATTGCCCAGACTTCGCATGCATATGAAGTTATTGAAAATACCATGGCTTGGGTCAGGCGCACCTTAATCCTCAAGCTGACATCTTTGCTCTTTGACTCTTTAAAAAGGTCTTGTGCAGAAGCTTTGCCTAATGCAATAGGTCGTTTGATTTCTTGACTGTTGTTTCCATGAGTGTTGATAGTTGATCCAAGAAGAATGAAGTTCTTGACAAATTCAATCTTTTCTCCATTGATAAGAATGTTGTTTATTGGTCCAGTGGTGAGGACTTTTGTTTTCTTTACATTGAGATGTAATCCATACCGAAGGCTGTGCTCTTTGATCTGCATCAGTAAATATTTTATGTCCTCTTCACTTTCAGCAAGCAAGGTTGTTTCATCTGCATATTGCAGTTTGTTAATGGGTCTTCTCCCAATTCTGATGCCACATTTTTCTTCATATAAACTAGCTTCTCAGATTATTTGCTCAGCATACATGTTGAATAAGTATGGTGAAAGAATACAACCTTCTGGTACAACTTTCTTAATTGTAAACCATTCAGTGTTCCCCTGTTCTGTTCAAACAATTGTCTCTTGGTCCAGGTACAGATTATTTATGAGCACAATTAAGTGATCTTAAATACTCATACTTCACAATGTTGCCCATAGCTTGTCATGATCCACACAATCGAAAGCCTTTGCATAGTAAATAAAGCACAGGTAAACATCTTTTTTATATTCTCTGCTTTCAGCCAATGTAACCCACTACAATTTGACGAACTTGACCTATACTTACGGATGTAGTAGCTTAAAACAGGGAATGGATCTTTACACAAAGGACCATTCCCACTCCCTTGGTATACAGGGTTTAAAAGGATAGGCCACTTAGATATTGGCTACCCAAAATGTGGGGGTGGGGGAAGCTACAAACGAAAGAAGCGACTGGCTTACAAGTTTCAGCTGTTGTGAGGGAAACTAGAATCTTCACTGAGTGGTGTCCAACCTATATGGACAGGGCTCATGAAAGGAGATTGGGATAAGACTCTTGTGGTTCAATAGTGAATACTTGCTATCAGGACTGATTGTGAATGTTTCAAAAGTAAAAGTAGACATTTTGTAACAAAAGGAAGGGAGTGGTTGATCTTGCAGCCCAGGTGTGGATGACCCTGGGACCAACAAGGAAGAAGAGTGGAGTATGGGACCCTATCCAGAGAAGCAGCAATGCCAGAGATGGGGGCAGAGATAATGACCTGGAGAGACAGAGAGGCTGTAAACTCTAAACTCTAGGAGGGAGAGGGGTTGTGTACTGGTGGCTGGTGGGCTAGTGTGCAGGGTATATCCTTTGGTTGTTTGAATGATTATATATTCATGAATGATTCGATGAACTTCCAAAAAAGAAAAGAAAAAAACAAAACAGAGGGATTGGAAGCAAATGCTGTGGAATGATGATGCATGGAGAGGATTGAAATCATTGCAATGAAATGAAATACAATAGAATGAATGTAAAGCCAATGCTCTCCCGTGTAAACTATCACTCAATTCACAATTAAAACTTATACAATTAAAATAAATAATTTTTTAAAAAGAAGATAGAAGGAATACACAGAGTCACTGTACCAAAAAGTAATGATTGATGCTCAATCATTTCAAGAGGTAGCATACAATAAAGACCTATTGATACTGAAAGAAGTCCAAGGTGCATTGAAGTCTTTGGGAAAGAACAAGGCAGAGGGAATGCAAATTGAAACCTTTCAACAAACTGATGCTGCAGTGGAGGTACTCACTCATCTATGCTAAGAAATTTGAAAAACAACTAACTGACCAAGTGACTGCAAGAGATCCTATGTTTATGCTCATTTCAAAGAAAGGTGACCCAATGGAATGTGGAAATCATCAGACAATTATCATTATTATCCCAAAAGAGTAAACCTTAACTAAAGGTAATACAAAAACACTTGCAACCATACGTGGACAGAGAACTTCCAGAGGTTCAAGCCAGATTCAGAAAAGGACTTGGATTGAGGGATATAATTGCTGACATCAGTTGAATCGTGGCTGAAAGAAGAAAATACCAGAAAGATGTTTAACTGTGTTCCATTGACTACACAATAGTTTTTGATTATGTGGATCATGACACGCTATGGACAACATTGCAACAAATGAGTATTCTGGAACACTTAAATTGTGCTCAAGAGAAACCTGTGCATAAACCAGGAGGCATTTGTTCTAACAGAACATGGGACTACTGAATGATTTAAAATTAGGAAAAGTGTGTGCTAGGGTTAAAATCTTTCACCATACTTGTTCATACTGTATGCTGAACAAATAATCTAAAAGCTCAATTATATGAAGAAAAACATGGCATCAGGATTGGAGGAAGACTCATTAATGACCCGTAATATGCAGATGATACAACCTTGTTTGCTGATGGCAAAGAGGACTTAAAATACTTACTGATGATGATGAAAGACCACAGCCTTGGGATCTTGATCGTGGATTAGGGAGAGGCACCATGCAGACTTTTACCAGTAATAACACAGAATGCCAGATGAAGCAGGTTCAAGGAAGGATCTTGGAATTCTGAACTACATATAAAGGAATTTTTATAAAAATGGAAGGCTTACTGATATTGGGATTTGTAGTAGAAGCAAGAAGATGTTGTTTTCTGATTTGTGGCTACCATTAAGTCCTGAAACAGCCAACTTGAGTATAATGGAGCAGATACAAGATCAAGAGAGCACTCCAATCACAGAGTTCTGATGGCTCATCAGAGATAAATGTGTCAGCATTTTCCCCCCATTTATTTATCTTTCTCTGTATGCTCACCCTCACTCCGGTGACTAGAGTGGGTGCCTGAACAAATGGACACACCCTTTTCCTCCAGAGGGTTCTACTAAGTATGTACATGGATCTGTTCAGCAAAGACAACTGGGCCTACATTCAAAAAAGATGGAGGAGTCAACAGGAACAGCTTAAAGTGGGAGGGTCTTCAAAATTGGCTCTGACTAGCCCTGGGCTGTTTCTCACAAGGAGAAACACCTGAGCAGGCTTGAGAAGCAGTGAGAGAAGCAAAAAGGGAAAGATGCCAAAAACAAAACCTTGAGTTACATAAGGAACAATGGTAACATCACGTAATTTCTCAGGTGGCCTTAAAGTCAAGAAGGCAGAAAGGGGGCATTAAAATCTTACTCATATTTTGCAATATATATATAGAGAGAGAGAGTGTGTGTGTGTGTGAGTGTGGCTTTTGGAGACCTTACTGTCCAATGTGCTGGTTTCGGTTTTTTGTTTTTTGTTTTTGTTTTTGTTTTTTGTTTTTTGTTCCCACTTTTACCTTGAGGGGAGTATTTTTTATCTCCCTATGTTACCCAAGAAGATACAGCAATTGCAGTTATATAGCCAAGCTACAATCACACCCCACAAAATCCCACCATCTTAGCAACAGCAAATATCAGCTTCTATACACCAGAGCAGCATAGATAGCCAAAACTTGATAAAATTACTCTGATATGAATAATAAGAGAAGTGAAAAGGGAAGCTCATCTTCTGATCACATCTACCAGAAGGCAATAAGAAAGCTTGATAATACACCAATATGCATTCATCTAATTATTGAAAATACATCTAATTGTTGAAAAGGCTTAAAAAGGAACCGAAAATATTAGCTCGTGTCTGGAAATAAAATCAAGTAGCTGAAACAAATGATCTGGAGGTAGACCCAGAATTCTTATTGGAAGGAAGGCAGGCTTTAGAACTGGCTGATAAGGAATTGAGGAGAATAATATCAAGACACATTCAAATGCTCAAAAAAAGGTTTAAGAAAAATAAGGAAGAAGTCAAGAAAGGGCTACAAGAAAAATAAAATAAGAATAGCATTAGAAATCAAAAACTACAGAAAAAGGTTCAAATGATTAAAAATAATATATAAAAAAATGGACAAAACACTGAAACTGCAAAGGAGTAGAACTAAATAGATGAAACCCAGAATCAGCAAGCTGGAAGACAAATCTCTCAACACTTCAAAGACAGAAGAGCAATCAGACCCCCAAAATAATAATAATAATAATAATAATAACAATAAATCTAAAGAAATTCTAAGATTCATGTGGGACAACATGAAGAGGAATAATCTGAGGGTCATTAAGGGTCACAGAACAAGAAGGGTCACAGAAGACCACAGAGGAAATGGTTACAGCTATAGTTGAAAAAAAAATTTTTTCCCTAAAACCCTGAAAGACAAGAAGATAAGTATTCAAAAAGTTGAATGAATCTCAGGAAAGATACATCTCAAAAGAAAATTACCAAGGCATATCATAATTAAGATCTCTAAAATCAAAGGCAAAGAGAATCCTGAAAGTAGCTAGGGAAAAGAGAAGTGTTACTTACAAAGTCAAGAAAATAAGATTAAGCTCTGATCTTTCATCAGAAACCATGTAAGCAAGAAGACACTGGAGAGATATACACAAAACCCAGAAAGAAAAATTTGCCAAGCAAGAATAATCTACCCAGCAAAGCTGTCAATCAAACATGACGATGTAATAAAAACTAGGAGGATAAACAGAAACTAAGGGATTTTGACAAAGCCAATACAGTGATTCAAAACATCCTAAAGAGAGCTATTTGTACTGAGAACCAACAAGAACAGACAATAACCAGAGATTAACATATGTGGCAACACCACCTAGTACTTCAGTCAACAAATGAAAGAGTCCATCACAGAACAAAACTGTAAGAACAAATTCAAAGTATCTAGGAAGTCAACATATGAAGAAAATAATTATAATGTGAAAGAAAGGAAAAATATAGGAACAGAAATCCAGGTGGTGAAGAGGACAGGTAGATTCCAGGATAACATAGACTATTTTAAAGAGAAGAAAAGGTTATATATAGAATGTAGGGCAATTTCAAAGAAAATAAATACTTCACAACATATCAAGAAAATGAAAATTCAACAATAATGGAAAAATTAATTTATGAAGAAACTAACAAGAAAAAACAAAGCCAACAAAAACATGAACTAAGCACAGGAAGGCATGCAAAACAAAGAAACCAGCAGCACCACATACTCACACACACACAAAAAAAAACAAATACGATGACAGCAATTAATTCATACCAATTAATAATTAAAATGAATGTCACTTAATTAAATGCACAAATTAAGAGACAGAGAGTGACAGAATGGATAAGAAAACAAGATCCTTCAATATGCTGTCTGCG
>NW_006408986.1:523399-525466 GCF_000296735.1 Chrysochloris asiatica
TCTGTGGACTTGTGTGTATCTTCCTGTATTGGAATGCTGATAATTCTTAAGCTATTCCTCTTCTTCTTGTCCAACATGAAACTTAGACTTCTTCAAAATTCTTTTATAGTTTTTTTTCTGCTTGTTCCTCTATCTTAGTGGTATTAAGAGATTTGTCCTCCAGTTCACTGGTTATGCCTTCTATCTCTTCAATTCTAATCTTTTGCCCTTTCAGTATATTGTCTATTTCTGATATTCTACTATTAATTGTTTGAACCTCTTTCTGTAGGTTTTGAATTGTTTCCAATTCTGTATCTATCTTATTTGATTTTTCTTGTAGTGCTTTCCTGACTTCTTCCATATTTTTTTCAATTCCATTGTAAAGTCTTTTGAAACATTTCATAATCGTTTTTCTGAATTCCTTCTCAGGCATTTCCACGGCCTACCCTCCTTCCAGAATGGCATCCAGGTCTACCTTTATGTCATTGTCTCAGACATTTTATCTTGTTTCTGGACATGTGCTGATACGGTCATCTGTTTTTGCTTTTTGGACATGTTTAGTGTTTACTGTGGCCTTAATACATAATTGAGTGTGTGTTTTGGTATTTTTTATGCTTTTCTCTTATCTCCAAGTAGACATAATTAGGAGGTGGGTTTCCCTTTTCACTTTTCTTATTGCTTAACTCAGAGTAACTGTCACAGGTGTTGCCCCTTCCCTAGTGTATGGCAGTTGATATTGGTTATTGCCTGGATTGTGGGGTTTTATAGGGTGTGATTGTATCCTAAAATATGGAAGCAATTGCTGCCCCTTCTTGGCTAGTATATATAGATAAAGAGACCCCTTATTTGGTAAAAGGGGGACAGAAGCAAAACAACAAATCTAAAGAAGAAAAAAATCAATAAATAATTAAAAATTAGATTGGATTCTGTGGTCTATAATCATGGAAAAAGGAGAGGAGATAGAACAGAGAGAAGGAAAAAAATATTCTGTAGCCTAATATGACTTTAATGTTCTTTTTCAGCTTCTTGCCTTCAAGGCCATCTGATAAATTTCAAGATGCCACTGTTTATTGTTATGCTGTACTTCAGGATTTAATTTTTGGCCTGCTTTGTTTTTGAACTCCCTCTCTTTTCACACCCCTTGTTCTGGCATTCCCTTATTAATAAACCATTCAGGGATGACTGTGGCTGTTTTGAGCTGCCTGCATGTAGCATATTTGTTACAAATCAGGCCGCCAAACCCTAGGCTGGCAGCTTTAAACCACCAGCTGTTCTGTAAGAGAAAGACTAGGCCCTCTGCTCCTGCAAAGTTACATAGCTTTGGAAATCTTGAATCAGAATGAATCACTATGAATCAGAATTGATTGCATGTGTCACAGCAAGTGAGAAGGCAAGTCTTTCTAAATGCTGAGAGAATCTGTGTGGCTGCATGGTGGAAGAATTCTCCCATGATTGGGATGAGGTGTGTCCACTTGCTCAAACACCTCCTCTAGTCACCAGAATGAAGGTGAACAAGCCACTAGAGGCCAATGAACAGATACAAAAAAAAAAAAAAAAAAATTAAAACAAACAGAATATTGTCACTTTTGTGCTGAGGTTTCCATGGTCATTAATTCCTGGTGAGTCTGGTTTTCCCAGTTTGGTCTTGCCATTTGGTCTCACCCAAGTTATCAGCGCTGGGAAACTGGCCTGGGAGATTCTAAAGTACAAGATGCCTTATTTTCACTACAAATTCCACAAGCTATAAGCTTTCAATCCTTTGAACTATCCCTACCCTTGTGATTCAGAGTTTTTGAGATCTCCTGTTTCATCTGGTATTCTGTGGTATTGCTGATGGTGATCTTCACTGCACTTCTACCCTATCTTCCAGCAAGCTTCACTTCCTATGGACAAAATCTTTGCTACCCCATGTGAGTAAAGTTTTACTAAACGTAATACAAAAACACCTGCAAGCATACATCAACAGAAAACTTCCAGAGGTTCAAGCCATATTCAGACGAGGCTGTGGAATGAGGGATATCATTGCTTATGTCTGATGTATCTTGGCTGAAAGCAGAGAATATCAGAAAGATGTTTAACTGTTCCTTA
>NW_006408986.1:526139-528260 GCF_000296735.1 Chrysochloris asiatica
ATGGCCAAACTTTGTCTCTCATACTTGAGATATATTGTCTTAATATATACAGGGACCAGTCACTGTAGAAGGATATCATGTTTGGTAGTGTGGAGGGTCAGAGAAAAATAGGAAGACCTCCAGCAAGATGGATTGGCAAAGTGGTAACATAAATGGCCTCAAGCATGGCAATAGTGAGGTTGGCCCAGGATCAGACACTGTTTCATTCTGCTGTGTATAAAGTCGCTATGAGTCAGTACCTATTCAGTGGTACCTAACAACAACAACAACAAAAATGTTCAGAGTCCCAAATCCTTCATGATACATATACAGTTTTCATACCTAGGAATTTGGCATTTTAGTAGGAAAATCAACCAATATAAAGTATAAAAAGAGAAGAAAATCTTGATGTAAATTGGTGACATTAAATAGCTCAGATGTTCAGTTTATCTCTCATTCTTCCATTAATCTCTGTACTTTCTCCTCTGTGTGTTTGCATGTGAGTGCTCTAGAGAAGGATTTCTAATCAAATTATTATATTATGTCATAGAAAACTTTATTTAAACGTCAAATATCAGACTTCAAAATGTTTTCTTACTAAAGTAAAAATGTGTTGCAAATTTAGAACCATTTTAGAAAAACATGTATAAAATAAATTACCAAATAAAAACATAATTTATCAGCATACAGTATTCATTTATCATTAGCAGTAAGTGTATTTGCTTATATCAAGAAAGATACCAGACTTCCCATTTTGGTGGTGGCAGTGCAGAGTCAGGTAGGACAGGCTTTCTGGTGGAGGAACTGAAAATCCAGAGAAGCTGCTTTAACGGAATTGCACCAGAGCTCTGGATCTACCATAAGGTTCAAGACGTCAGTTTCCCACACTCGCTCATGGAAAAATCAGTGTATAAGGGAAAATATTGTGATTTAGGAATTGGTCAAGACACAGGACTCCCTCTGCAGGCACCCCACCCAGACAGAGTTCAGACAGCAGGGCTGCAGACTGACTGGCACAGTGCACCAGCAATAATGAGGTGCAGTGACATTTGCAAAAGCAGGTGTAGGGGGAGTCTACACATTTTTTCCTCCTCTTCCCTATGGCACCTATTGCCCAGCCCGGACACCTTCACGTGGGTGGGAGCACACCCCAAAAAAGCCCAGCATTGAGCTAAAAGTTTTCCCATAGCACAGAGAGAAAGTGTCCCATTGGTCCCAAGGGCAAATCCTTTGGATACTGTTTATGTCTTCTGCCTCTGGGTCCCAGCCCTAAAGTTAATTTGTACAGAACCCTTTACTCCGGCCTATCCAGCAAGAAAAAAACAGGTTTGGCCTGACAGGCAAACCATATGAGCAATCTGTAAAGCCCCAACATAAAAGGATGCAACTATTTTGAGATTTATGTTGTGCACACACAGATACCTAACTGACCTTCAGAGACAAAAACAGTACACAATCATTCTCTCATTAATTTCTCAATATATATCTGTGCACCTCTATGTTGGTTACTAGAGGAGGAGCCTGAGTGAATGGACATACCCACCTACCACTAGAGGCTTCTATGGTGCACATACACTGCTTGAGTAGCAAGGCAACTGTCCAGTAAGCCACAGTTTTATTTTTGTTTCAAAGTGGTGATTTTTGTCTTTGCTTTTATACTGCATCTGTTTTTGGTCCTTTTGATCACACACTTTTCTTGGAGGAGGGAGCTTTTTCTCCCTATGCTAACCAAGAAGAGACAGCAATTGTGGCCATATAACCAACATACAAGCATGTCTCATAATATTCCACCACTGAGGCAAGAGCCAATAACAGCTGCTAAGCATTACATGTGAAAAGGGAAGCCTATTTCCTGATCACCTCCACCAGGAGACACACAGTAAGCTTATTAACACAACCACAAACATCCATTTAAGCACTAAGAAATCCACATAACTACAGGGAATGACCAAGAAAACACAACAAAATATATCAAAACATGTCCAAAAGGCGAAAAGAGTAATGGAGACAAATGAACTGGAGACAGACAAAGGCTTTTCTGAAGAGGAAGAGTAGGCTTTGGATTTGCCTGAGAAGGAATTAAGAAGAATGATATGGAAACAAACTCAAATGCTCCAAAAAAGGGTGGAGGAAAACAAAGAA
>NW_006408986.1:528600-530846 GCF_000296735.1 Chrysochloris asiatica
AGATGAGAAGATAAATATTCAAGAAGCTGAACATATCCCAGGAAGGATAGACCCCAAAAGAAAATCACTAAGACATAAAATAATCAAACTCACTAAAATCTGAGACAAGAAGAGAAAACGAAAGGCAGCCAGGGAAAAGAGAAGTATTACTTACAAAGGCAAGCAAATCAGATTAACCTCTGAATTCTCAGCAGAAACCACGCAGGCAAGAAGGCAATAGGAAGACAAAATCCTAAAAGAAAAAAACAAAAAAACTGCAAACCAAGAATTGTCTAACCAGCAAAACTGTCAATGGAATAAGATAGTGCAATCAAACATTACAGAATACATAGAAGCTAAAATCTTTTGTTATAGCCAATCCAGCACTTCAAAACATCCTAAAGAAAGTTCTTTGGACTGAAAACCAACAACAACAGATAATAACCAGAGATTGACAGGTGTGGCAACACCAACTGAAACTTGGACAACAGATAGCAGAGCCCAGAACATAACAAAATCACAACAATGGATTCAAAGGAGCTGGGAGGTCAACTGAAGAACAAAATAATAACAATGTCAAAGAAGGGAAAAATGTAGGTGATGAGGAGGTCAGGTAGATTACAGGTTTCAATAGATTGTTTAAATGGAGGTAAAATTGAATAGACTATAAGGCAACCCCAAAGAAAGTTAATACTTCACAACTTACCATGAAAATGAACTTCCATGCAGAACAAACAAACATGAAACATAAAAATAAACCAACAAGAAATAGCACAAAAACAACAACAACAACACAAACTCAGCACAAGAAGGCATGCAGTAAAAGGAAGGAACAGCAGTACCAAAAATTAACATAAAGCCAGCAATTAATCCATGTTGTTGTTGTTGTTAAGTGCCGTGGAGTCGGTTCCGACCCATAGTGATCCTGTACAGAGTTTCTGAGTGTGTAAATCCTTATGGGAGTAGAGAGCCTCATCTTTCTTACACAGAGCAGCTGGTAGTTTTGAACCGCTGACCTTAAGGTTTGCAGCCTGATTCGTAACCACTACGCTAATTACAGAAGTCCTGGTGTGGCACTGTGCGTTAATGTGCCAGACTGCAAAGCTGTTTGAACTGCAAGGTTGGCAGTGCAAGCTCACCAGCTGCTCCTCGGAAATCCTATACAGGATCACTATGGGTCAGAATAGACTCGACAGCACTTAACAAGAACACAATTGATAATTACATTGAATGTCATTGGATAAAATGAACCAGTGAAGAGACAGAGAGTGGCAAAATGGATAAGAAAACAGGAACCTTCAATATGCACCATACACACAAAGACAAAAGCAATCTATAAGTTAAAGGATAAGAAAAAAATATATCACACTAACTGCAATAATAAACAAGCAAGAGTGGCACACTATTCTCTGGTAAAGTAAACTTTAAGACAAAAACCAGCATAAGATTAAAAAGACACTATCTCATTATCAAAGGGTCAATTGAGCAAGATGACGACAGACATAGCCATAATAAATATCTATGCTCTTAATGAATGTTTACCAATATATATGAAGCAAACCTTATTAGAATTGAAGAAAGAAGTAGATAAATCTACAATTATAGTGGGAAATTTTAATACACCAGTTTCGAAAAAGGGACAGAACAACTAGAAAGAAACTTGACAGAGTTACAAAGGAACTAAAGAGCATAATCAACCAACTTGACCTCATAGATGTATACAGAGCACTTAACAAAACAACAGCACAATACACATTCTTCTCCAGTGCACATGGAACATTCTGCAGAGTTGGCCATGTGATAGGTCACAAAGCACACCTCCATAAATTTACAAACATCAAAATGCTACAAAGCATCTTCTCAGACCACAATGCTACACAACTAGAAATCAACAATAAGAAGACCAAGGAAATAAAATCAAATGTGTGGAAACTGAATAACACGCTGCTGAAAAGTGACTGGGTAAAAAGGGAAATTAAACATGAACTCACAAAGTTCCTAGAAACAAATAAGAATAAAAACACATATCAAAATCTTTGGGACACAGTAAAGGCGGTGCTGAGAGGACAATTTTTTTTGCGATAAATACGCACATTAAAAAAGAAGAAAGAACTAAAATTAGCACATTAACAAAGCATCTCCAACAATTACAAACAGAACAACACAGGGAACCTACAGTGACCAAAAGAAAAGAAATAATAAAGAACAGAAATAAATGAGATGGAAACCAGAAAAACTAAAGACAGAATCAGCAAGAAAAGAAGCTG
>NW_006408986.1:531868-533776 GCF_000296735.1 Chrysochloris asiatica
AAAGAAAACTCCCTTTCAAGACTAAGACTCAAGGGGAATACATGAACAGGCATGTGGTCTGGCTAGTGACCATGGTTGGTCACTGATAAGAGGAAGAGGGGGGAAAAACAGCATTGAAGTTGGGAGCTAAGTCAGACCACATTCAATAGACTCCTGTGAACCTGAGCGGAGACCTGGATAGCCAGCAGTATGACAAGATATGAAGTGAGGGGAGATGCACAAGAACACCCATAGTTGCAGATAGTATCCACTTGACCTGGCTTCGATGGCTTGGATGATCAGAACACAACTAACTAGCTCAAAAAGGAAATAAATCTTTACAGCAAGTATTGCTCCCACCCCCTAGAGGCACAGGGTTCACAGGGATGGGCAATTTAGACATTAGACACCCAAAATGGTGGAGGAGGCTATAAATGCAACATTGAGTGGCTTACAAGCTTTCAAGAGGGAGCTTAGTTCCAGACGGGGCAGGGGTAGATAGAACCTTCATTGAATCATTTATAATCTGTTGGTACCCGGCTGGCAAAAGGAAATTGGGATAAGATTCTTGTGGTACAATAGTGAATAATTGTCATCAGTGCTGACTGTGAGGTTCAGAAATATAGAAATAGATGTTTTTGGACAAAAATGATTGATTTTGCAGGCCTGGAACAGAGGTCCCTGGGACCATCAAGTGAGCAGAGCAGAGAGTAGGACCCTACTCAGAAAGGCAGTGACACTAGGGATGAAGACAGAGACGATGATGTGGACAGATGGAGTGGTTATGGACACTGGACTCAGGGAGGGAGAGGGGCTGTTGCTGATGGCTGGGCGGGGGGCAGGCCTGTGGGGTGTACCCTTTGCTTATTTGATGATGCATGGGAGGGGATTGTAATCACTGCTATGAAACAAAATACGATAGGATAAATGTAAAACTGATGTTCTCCCATGTAAACCCACATAATTCACAATAATTTTTTTTATAAGCAAAATTAAAATAAGAAGGGAAAAAAGAAAAAAAAATAAGAAAGATGCTAAAAAAAACTGTGAGTACAGAGTATTGAAAATCTTTTATTGTATACTAAGACAGATCACTTTTAGAAATTGCTTTACATATTACTTCACCTGGAAAATTCTAGACCTATCTATGCTTTTGGTATACCTGGAACTTGTTTTCCTTACTAAAAATTGAGCAATTTGGCTTGTTGCTCTTTAGATTTATTTAATTGTGGATTTATAAATAAATCAAAACTGTTAATGTACGTTTTGTAATATGCAATATAATATGGAGTTTGGGTGTGGCACTGTGGGGTAAAGCACTGGACTGCAAGGTAAATTTGAACTGCAAAGACAGTGGTTTAAACTCATCAGCTACTTACTGGAAACCCTACTCAGGGTCAGTTTATGTTGGAACTGACTCAGGGCACTTAACAGCAACAAATAATGTTTAAAGAAATATTTTAGATGAAGCAAATATTTTTTTAAACACACATTTCATCTATATTACTATTTAATTATAAATTTATATCCGTATTTTTAATCATAAGCCTTTATTCAATTAAATTATGGAACATATTTTGAATCTATTAAAGTCTGATCTTAAGAATGCAAGCATTCTTCATAATAAATTTCACTAAATGCCAGTAGTGAATCAAGTGTGAAATGTAGTTAAAGAATTTATCCATCTCTGACATTAAACAATCCAGATTATGAATTAGGAAGGAAAATGTATATGAGACATGTTCATCACAGTGGAACAGGAAAGTCTGCCTAAGGACAATGGAGTAGAAAATAAAGGGCAGATGAGTTTAGCAGGCCATACAAAATGGCAATCTTTGGTGAATTATAAAATAAAAGCATTAGAAAACAAATAGTAAAAAATAGATTTTAGTCTCTCATGTAAAAATCAGTAAAACATAATTTCATAAT
>NW_006408986.1:534291-535877 GCF_000296735.1 Chrysochloris asiatica
ATAATATTCTAATATAAATATCAACCACTCATCTGTCATTTGGTCATACTTGTGTGTTGCTTTGATTTTGTAAGCTATGCCATGGGTACTTTAAATACAAACAGAGTCGCCCATTGGACAGGTTTAAAGCTGAGCATCCAGACAAAGACAGATTTGAAAGGAGAGATGAACCACTTTGAATATTTAGTCATTGAAAATCTTATGAACACCAGAAGAACACTGTCAGAACCAGATAATTGAACATGAGGAAAATTGAGGAAAAGCTCCAGAATAATGTCAGATATAGTTTCAGAAAATGAGTCTCTCAGGTTGGACGGCACTTAAAATATGACTATGGAATAGCTGCCTCCTCAAAGTAGAGTTGACTGTGATGATGCAAATAGCATAAAGCCCTCTGGATCTTCATTTGCTGATAAGCACAACTAAAAGTGAAGAGAAATTGATGTAAACACCCATTATGGAATGTACTAAGTGTGAATCTGGTATGGCACTGTGGGCTAATGCATCAGACTGCAAAGACATTTGAACTGCAATGTCAGTGGTTCAAACTCACCAACTGCTCCTTGGAAACCCTATACAGGGTCACTATTGGTTGGAATCAACTCAACAGCACTTAACAACAACAACAACAAGTATGAATCTAGGAAAATTGTAGCTGTCAAAAATGAAATGGAATGCATAAACATCGATATCCTAGGCATTAGTGAGCAGAAATGAACTGGTATTGGCCATTTTGAATCTGACAATCACATGGCTTATTATGTTGGGAATGACAAACTGAAGGGGAATTGTGTCACATTCATTATAAAATATATATATATATCAAGAACAATCATAAGATACAACATTGTCTGTGATAGGATAATGTCCAAACGCCTGCAAGGAAGACCAGTCAATACCACTCTTTTTCAAATTAATGCACTAATCACTAAAGCCAGTAATAATGAAATTGAAGAATCTATCAACTGCTTCAGTCTGAAATTGAGTAGAAATGCAGTATTGATAATTACGCGTGATTGTAGTTGGAAACTATGGCCTTGATGATAGAAACGATGCTGGAGAATGCATAATAGATTTTTGTGAGACCAATGGACCTCATCAGATGGAATACACAGAAATCAAATTGACTACATATGTGGAAAGAGTCAGTGGAAAAGCTTCATATCAACTGCCTACAAGGAGCTCTGGTAGCGTAGTGGTTACGAATCGGGCTGCTAACTGCAAGGTCAGCAGTTTGAAACTACCAGCTGTTCCACGGGAGAAAGATGAGGCTTTCTGCTCCTGTAAAGATTTCCAGCCTCGGAAACCCTGTACAGGGTAGCTATGAGTCGGAATGCCTCCAAAGCACATAACAACAACAACAACAAACAAGGCCAGGGGAAGACTGCGGAATAGACAATCAATTGCTCATATGCAAATTCAGGCTGCAGCTGAAGAAAATGAAAACAAGTCCATGAGTGCCCAAATATGACCTTGGATATATATACCACCTGGACTTAGAGCTCATCTGAAGAACAGATTTGATGTATTAGAAACTAAAGACCGAAGACAAGAAGAGCTGTGTATTGACATTAAGAACCTCATAC
>NW_006408986.1:536447-540256 GCF_000296735.1 Chrysochloris asiatica
TGATTGGAAGAGACTTATATTTGTGTCCATTTCAAAGAGAAGTGACCCATCTGAATGCGGAAATCATTGGACAATATCATTGATATCCCACGCAAGAATTTTTTTCCTAAACATAATGCAACAACAGCTGCAACCATATATTGACAGAGAACTTCCAGATGTTCAGGTCAGATTCAAAAGAGGACATGGAATGAGGGATATAATTTTTGATGTTAGATGGATCTTGGCTGAAAGTTCAGAATATCTGAACGATGTTTACCTCTGCTTTATTGACTATGCAAAAGCTTTTGTGTGTGTGAGGATCACGACAAACAATGGACAGCATTGTGAAATATGAGTATTCCTTATGACTTAATTGTGCTCGTGAGGGACGTGTACATAGATCAAGAAGCAGTTTTTCTTTTTTTTTTTTGAAGTTTTAATCATGAATTATGTAGGTTTACAAGGAAGAGCATCAGTTTTACATTCATCCTATCATCTTTCATTTCATTGCAATGATTACAATTCCCTCCCATGCATCATCAAATAACCAAAGGGTACATCCCAAAGGCTTGCCCCCCAACCCCCAGCTGTCAGCATACAGCCCCTCTCGCTCCCTGAGTCCAGTGTCCATAACCGCTCCATCTGTCCACATCATCGTCTCTGTCTTCATCCCTGGTGTCAATGCCTCTCTGAGTAGGGTCCCACTCTCTGCTCTGCTATGGGCCTGCAAAATCAATCACTCCCCTCCTTTTGTCAAAAACCATCTACCTCTATATTTCCGACCTTCACAGTCAATCCTGATGACAATTATTCACTATTGTACCACAAATGTCTTATCCCAATTTCCTTTCGCCAGCTGGGTCCCAACAGATTAGAAATGATTCAGTGGAGATTCTACGTACCCCTGCCCCGTCTGGAACTAGGCTCCCTCTTGAAAGCTTGTAAGCCAGTCATTTTGGGTATCTAATGTCTAAGTTGTCCATCCCTGTCAACCCTGCATACCAAGGGGGTGGGAGTGATCTTTGCTTTAAAGATGTTTTTCCTTTTTTGAGCTACTACATCCATAGTATAGGTAAAGTTCATCAAATTGTAGTGGGTTATTCTTCCCCCCCTTCTTTCTTCTTCTAGTCAAGTTCTGATCAACCAGCTATTGAAGCCAGGCCAAGTGGATACTATCTGCAAGTATGGTGTTCTTGTGCATCTCCCCTCACTTCATATCAGCTGGATGCTTCACTCTCTGTTCTAGTTCTCTGTGTCCATGACATTGCCTCTGGGCCCAGGAGTCCCAGGGTCTTGCCATACTGCTGGCCATCCAGGTCTCCACCCAGGTTCAAGGAGTCTATTGCATGTGGTTGGACTTAGCTCCCAACTTCAATGCTGTTTTTCCCACCATCCATGGTCACTAGCCAGACCACATGCCTGTTCATGTATTCCCTTGAGTCTTAGTCTTGGAAGGGAGTTTGCTCTGAGGAAACCCAAGCACTTGTGTTGATGGCTCGTGGGTGAACAGCTTACTTGTTCTTGTAGTAATCAATCGGACTGCTATTATTGTTTCTGATTTTTCCTGCTGCTCTTTCTTTCACAAAGTATCTTTGCTCTTCTCTCTGCTCCAGGCTGGTCTACTCATTCTTTCCAGTGGAAATTTGCCACCTCAGATGATTCTGGATGGGGTTGGGGATTCCACCTATGTTCTTATATAATACAAAAGCTCAACAGGAAACCTCTTTCACTGGGCAACTACTAGCCCCCTTTAAGATATTCCAATCTATTTTAGGCTGAAGAGTGACTTAGAAGCTTTCTATTGTAATGTTTCTGGCTATTCCTTTTAACCCACTTCAAGTGTTTATTTTACAATGGTAGGCAAGGGAAACCAAGATTCAAAAGACAATCAAACATTTTAACATTATTCCCTTCTTTTACCCATTCAAACCATGCCTCAATCCCTATATCCCGGAGCCTTGTTGTTCCAAGTTTTTGCATACATCATCATTTGCCTCTGTCCCACTTAGCTCATGTGAACCTGCCTGTTTTCACATTCCCCTTGTTCTTCCATTGCCCACCCTCTTCTTGTGTATTACTTCCTCCCCAGTACACCAGCTATTCTGTGTCTATTCCCTACCCTGTTCTCTATCTTTCCCTCCCTCCCTCCCCTCCTCTCATTCCATACATCCCGGTCATCAGCAAATATATATATATATATATATAATTTGCCCCCTTTTAGGATGGGTTCTTTTTCTTAGTCTTTTACAATAATAGTCCTATGCAGTATTTCTCCTTTTGTGACTGACTAATTTAACTCAGCATAATGTCCTCAAGGTTCATCCATGTTATGCGATGGCTTGCAGTTTCCTTGTTTTTCAAAGTAGCACAGAATTCCATTATGTGTATGTATCATTTATTTATCAATTCTTCAATTGATTGGCACTTAGACTGTTCACATCTTTTTGCTATTGTAAACAGTGCTGCTATGAACACTGTTGTGCATATATCTACTTGTATTATGTCTCATATTTCTTGTGGGTAAATACCAAGTAGAGGAATTGTTGAATCATAAGGTATTTCTATTTCCAACCTTCTAAAGAAGCACCATGTTGCTTTCCTGAGTGGTTTGACCATTTTGCAATCCCACCATCAATGTAGGAGGGTCCCAGTCTCTCTGTATCCTCTCCAGCATTTATTGTCCTTTACATTTTGATTGGCCAAGTGGCAGCATCAATGGACTCAAGCATGACAACAGTAGTGAGGCTGACCCAGGATCAGGCAGTGTTTCGTTTTTCTCGGCTATGAGTTAGTACTGACTCAATGGCACCTAAAAACAACCACAACCACAACTTTTTTGATCTTTGCTGTTATTGTTGGTGTGAGATGTTATCTCATTGTTCTTTTAATTTGCATCTCTCTGATGGCTAGTGATTGTGAACATTTATTCATATCTTTGTAGGTTACCTGGATCTCCTTCTGGTGAAGGGTCTGTTCATGTCCTGTGCCCATTTTTTAATTGGGTTATTTGTCTTTTTCTTTTAGAGGTGTTGTAGTTTCCTATATATTTTAGAAATGAATTCACTGTCTGATGTGTTGTTGCAAAAGATTTTTCCCATTTTGTGGGTGCCCTTTTTTACTCTTTTGGTGAAGTCTTTTGATGCACCTAAGTTTTTAATTTTTAGTATGTCCCAATCATCAATTTTGTCTACTTTTGTTTGTGTAATTTTCAAAATGTTTGGTAGTCCGTATAAGCTCTGAATTAGAGTCCTCACATTTGTTCCTATTTTTTCATTGTTGACCTTCATAATTTTGGGATTCACATTTAGGTCTTTAATCCATGGTGAGTTGATAAGAGGCAGTTTTTCAAACAGAACAATGGAATATCAAATGGTTTAAAATTAGGAAAGGTGTGTGTTTGGGTTGTATTCCTTCACCATATTTATTCAATCTGTATGCTGAACAAATAATCCAAGAAGTTGGATAATATGAAGCAAGTCATGACATCACATAATAAGCCTATGATACACAGATGATGCAACCTTGCTTCCTGAAAGTGAAGAGGATTTAAAATACTTACTGATGAAGATCAAAAACTACAGCCTTCCATATGGGTTTTACCGCAATGTAAAGAAAACAAAAATCCTCATCCCTGGACCAATAAACAACATCCATATAAATGATGATAAGTTTGAAGTTGTCAAAGACATCATTTTGCTTGAATCAACCATCAACACTCATGAAAATAGTAGTCAAGAAATCAAGCATCTTTCATTAAGCAGATATTTTGCACAAGTGATTTTTAAAGTCGTGATGATTATATATGTTAGTTTAAGGACTGAGATTCA
>NW_006408986.1:541711-543322 GCF_000296735.1 Chrysochloris asiatica
TGGAGCATTGACCCACAGAGCCACACCAGGACTCCATGTATATGTATATGTAGGTATATATCCATACGCTTGTTGTTATGTGCCATCGAGTTGGTTCCAATTCATAGCAACCTTGTATAGCATTTCCAAAGAACAGCTGGTGAACTTGAACTGCCCTTGCTGTTCAAATTGACTGACCTTGCAGTCCGGAGAAAGATTTGGCACTCAAAATCTCTTTGAACTGCAAAGTTGGTGGTTCAAACTCATCAATGCTCCTCGGAAACCTTGTATGGAATCGCTATGTATCAGAATCAACTCTACGACTCTTACCAACAAGAGCAAGGACCACAAATTTATTACATTATATGATATTCTAGATTCAGAGTTCTTTTATAGTTCAATGATACTCTTAAATAATATAGTTGTTATTTTTCTTCCTGTAGGATGAGAAGTGATATGATATTTGAGATAATTTCTCACATTACTAATTGCAAAAGATGAATTATCCTTTACTTTAATATATCCTTCATCTGCTACTTATTTTATAATTGACCAAGTTGCTTTGGAGGAAATCTGATAAAATAAATTGGCAATTGGCGTGATTAATATGAAACTATCCATTGTAAATTTAAATGCAATTTTAGGAATGTGAAATTTGTAAGAAACAATCTAAGTTTGTAATTTAAATTGTCAAGTGAATGATTTTGAAGAGACAAGAGTAGAAGATAAAATATTTATCATTGTTAAATGTTCAGAATCAGAGAATGGTGGTTGTGTGCTGTTGAAATGATTCCTGTAGAGGATTCCCAAGGCTATAAATCTTACTGGGAACAAGAAGCCTCATGTTTCTGCAGAGGAGTGGCTGGTAAATTCAAACTGCTGATCTTATGGTTAGTGTCCCAACTTAAAACCCACTATGTTCCTGAATCAGAGGGTAGGTATTAGGAATGAAGGTGGGGGAAAAAATTAAATATATTAATTGTTATCTTATTTGAAAAAATAGCAATAATAAGCAGAAAGAATTATTTAGAGCAGGAAATCTCTTCTAAAAGTTTTGTTTTAAATTACTTTGAAAAGGGTATCAAATTCAAGGAGAAAACATTAGAACTGTATGAACCACTACTCATCAGTCAATTTGTTGTATGTACTGTGGGGTTTGTGTGTTGCTGCGGTAGTGGAAACTATATCACTGGTATTTCAAATACTGCCAACATCACCGATGGTGGACAGGTTTTCTTCGGTTTTCCAAACTGAAATAAATTAGGAAGGAGAGGCAAACCAATTCTGAAAGGCTAGTCACTGAAAAGTTTATGAATATCGATGAAACATTGTTTAATATAGGACCAAAAATGAGTTCCTTGGGTTGTAACACACTCAATTTATGCCAGAAGAATAGCTGCCTCTTCAATGTAGTGTTGACCTTGATGATGTGGATGGAGCAAGTTTTGAGACTTTTATTTGCAGATGGTCCACAAGTCAAAATAAGAAAAATAACTTCAAACACCCATTAATAATTGTAGCATGAAATGTACAAAGTATGAATCTAAGAAAGTTGGAATTCATCAAAGATTAAAAGGAACACATAAAGATCAATATCATAGGCATTAGTGAATTAAAATGAACTGGTATTAG
>NW_006408986.1:543607-546118 GCF_000296735.1 Chrysochloris asiatica
GACTCTGTCAACCTGGACATAAGAGAAAGAGGAAAGGCTTGTTGGTCTGAAGTGTGGTGAGACCTGGGGACTCCAGAGGGCTAGAGCTGAGAGTGAAGCATCCAGCTGATATGAAGCAAGGGGAAACTCACAAGAATGCTCAAGCTTTTGATAGTACCCATGCAACCTAGTTTCAATGACTAAGATGATCAAAACTTGACTAGAGGAAGATAAAAAAAAAAATGATAAAGGAATCAAGTGTAATTGATACAATTTGATGAACTTGACCTATACTTATGGATGTATTAGCTCAAAATACCAACTGAGAGGGAAGGAGTCTTCACATCAAGTATCAAACTTATCCCCTCTGTATACAGGGTTGATAGGGATGGGCAGCTTAGACACTGGCTACCTAAAATGGAAGGGATATAAAGGCATGAAGTAACTGGATTACAAGTTTTCAAGAGAGAGTTTAGTTTCAGAGTGTGTGTGAGAAGGTAGACTCTCTACTGAATAGTTTTCATCTTGTCTAGACAGGTCTGGTGAAAGGAAATGGAGATACAATTCCTACAATTCAGTAGTAATTATTATCATGACTAATTGTGACCGTCACAACTGTAAAGTTAGAAGTTTTGCAACAAAAAGGAGGAAGTAGTTAATCTTATAGGCCAGGAACAGAGGACCTTAGGACCATCACAGGAGACATAAATGGAATGTGGTACACATGCAAGAACAGCAACACCAGATATGGAAGCAGAGATTAGGACATAGAGAAATACAGTGGCTGAAGGAAGACTCTAGACTCATGGAAAGAGAAAGGTTGTGTGCTGGGGCCAGGAGGCAGACCTGTTGAATGTGCCCTTTGGTTGTTTAAGTGATTATATATTCTTGAGTGTTTTTGTGTATGTTGTTGTTGTTGTTGTTGTTAAGTGCTATTGAGTCGATTCCAACCCATAGTTACCCTGTATAGGGTTTCCAAGGACCAGCTGATGAGCTTGAACCACTGACCTTGCAATTCAAACAATTTTGCAATCTGACGCATTAGTCCACAGTGCCATACCAGGACTTCAAAACATAGGGAATAGAAGCAACTACTATTGAATGATGATACACAGAGGAGATTGCAATAATTGTAATGAAGCTATGAGTGTAAAACTGATGTTCTCCTATGTAAACTATCACTCAGTTCACAATAAAATAAAATAAAATAAAATAAAATAAACACATGAAGTTCTATCTTGATATTAAATGCTATTTGTGATAGAATAATAAATATATACCTACAAGGAAGACCAGTTAATATGACTGTTATCCAAATGTGCACACCAAACATTTACATTTAAAAGCTGTGATGAATGAATTGAAGAATTCTACCAACATCCTCAATCTGAAATTGATTCAACAGGGAATCAAGAAACAGTAATCACTGAGTATATGAATGAAAAACTTGGAAACAAAGAGGAAGGATTAGTAGGTGGGAAGTATGCTGTTGTTGATAAGACTGACACTGTAATCTTGGATAGAATTTTACAAGGCAAACATTTTTTTTTTTTTTTCATACTAAATGCCTCAATAGAGGAAAATAAATGCAACTATACACATGTAGGAGTTGTGGTGTGGCACAGAAGGAAACGTACTGGACCAAAAAGTCAGTTGGAGCTGCAAGGTCAGCATTTCGAATCCACCAGCCACTTTTGGAAACCCTAAAAAGTGACATTATGAGTCAGAACCGAATCAACAGCAATCATCATCAACAACAACATACACATGAAAATATATGCTCAACAGTTCTCGGACTGATAGTACTGAAAAAATTCAAGCTTCAACTTGTAATATTAAGGAATCCAGGGCCAAAAACATGACGAATGCAGAAAAATATCAATAAAAAAAAAAAAAGGAAAGTATATGCAATCACTGTGTATACCTTCAAAATACAAGATCATTCCTCTTCAAAATGACATACCTGACACAGTAAACAATATGATTGATTATGATTAAAAAAAAAAAAAGAATGTTCGATGTTCAACCATTTCAAGAGGTAGCACATGATCAATGACGGATGGCACTGAAGGAAGAACCCCAGTTGCACTGAAGGTATTGGTGAAAAACGAGGCTCCGGGAATTCACAAAGGTGTTTACTCACCTATTTTTGGCCACCTGAGAGAGGTGACTCAAAGCAATGCAGAAATCATTAAAAAATATTAACATCACATGCAAGGAAAATTTTCCAAAGAAAAACTGGCTGTACATTGAAAGAGAAGTGTCAGAAATTCAAGAAGAATTTATATGAGGACACGGAATAAGGTTTATCATTATTGAGGTCAAATGGACCTTGTCCTAAAGCTGACAATACCAGAAAGATAATTATTTGTGCTTTATAGACTATGCAAAGGCTTCCAATTGTGTGGCTCATGACTAGCTATTGAAAACATTGCGAAGAATGAGTATTACAGAACACTTGATTGTGCTCATGAGGAACCTACACATAGGCCAAGAAGCAGTCATTCAAACAGAACTATGGGATCATGAATG
>NW_006408986.1:570097-571096 GCF_000296735.1 Chrysochloris asiatica
ACTTTAGATTGGCTGAGAATGCAGGATCCGGACCCACCCCAGATTTGCAGAATGAGAGACTACATTTTGCAAATTCCCTGGTGATTTGCATGAATGTTAACTTTTGAGACACATGGCCCAGTCTACCTTGTGGTAAGATTCTAGAAATCTCAAAACTTCCTAGAGGCAACCTATCAGTGGCAAGCTCCAAGCCCTTTGGGAGGCTGGCACCAGTGGCTGCAGGGCTGTCTACTTGATCAAGGGCTCAGGAACATGACGATTTTGCCATTTTCCCAGGGTCTCTGGTGCTATCTCAAGTCTAAGCTCAGGTCGAGATTCTGAAATTTCAGGTCCCCTCTCTGGGAGGAAGATACCCAGATAAGTTAGCAGCCAGAGAAAAGCAAAGACTGACTATACCCAGGAAGTAAAGAAGGGTTTTGTGCTGAGCCTGGGTGCCCTGCTAGTGTCCAGTCAACCCTGTTGTTGCTATGATTAAGGACCATGAGCTTTGTGGTACAGTGCTTGCTTCCCTCACCCACCAGTCTGCACAGTCAACCTGCTCCCAACTTTCTTCAAACAGGACATGCACAGGGTTTCCTTTAGAAGTCCCAGGAGGAGAGTGAGAAGCAGGGATGGCAGGACGATACCAAGTGGGCTCAACAAGCCAGCAGAGGGAGAGGTAAGGGCTGGTGGGGAGGCCCCTCGGTACTGTTACCAGGCAGAGCTGAGATGTGGAACTCCTACACACTCGCTCACCTTGCTTCTCCAGACTTTCTCTAGATCAAAGTTGAGGGAGTCTCCATCAGGACTTTCTCAAGCTCAAAGGGGATCTATTTTTTTTTAGACTCCCAATTTTCCTAGATTTGTATTTAATTCATTCCATGCTCTTTAAAACTTTATTCCATTCACATCATCACAGTCCACTCTACTTTGAGGAGGCATCTCTCCTCAGTCATAATTTCAGTGCTTTCCAACCAGATGGGCTCATCTTCTGGCACTATATCTGAAAATATTCTGGTT
>NW_006408986.1:571943-574028 GCF_000296735.1 Chrysochloris asiatica
GTCACTCTTTCTTCCTAGTCTGTCTTTGTCTGGAAGCTCATCTGAAACCTGTCTACCATGGGTGACCCTGCTGGTTATTTAAAATACCAGGGGCAGAGCCCTCAGAATCACAGCAACTTAATCCACCACAACACGGCAGACAGACGAGTAGTGGTCGTTTGGTTTTAGCAGATTAGTCCCAAAGATAACTATCTTTATGCAACCCTTTACAATTTTGACAACTTCTAATTTCCCTAGGTTCACAGTTCATACATTCCCCATGCTGATTATTAATGGATGCTTCCAATTGATTCTTTTCATTTTCAGTTGTGCTATATTTGCATATGAAGGTCTCAAAAGCTCTAGTCCTTCATGTCATTAATGTTGAATCCTCTTTGAGGAAACAACTATTTCTCACATATATTGCAAGTGCCTTGCAACCCTAGGGGCTCATCTTTCTGCACTATCTCAAATGATTTTCTGCTACTAATCAAATGATTTTCAATGGCTAATTTTTCAGAAGTGGGCAACCGGTTCATAGTCTATTTTAGTCTGGAATGAAACATTTGTTGACCATATTACCATTGAAATATAGGTATCATAGCTTCCAGCATCACAAAAACTCTCAAATCACTACAGACTGACAAACTAACAGAGGAGTGGTTGTTAGATTACTATAGTGGCTTTGAATTGTTGCTGAAAATATAAATGACTAATTAATGTTATTTAATCCCGAAGTGACATTTTTATGAAGATTATGCCAAAATTAAAATAGCAAATTATTTTAATATGAAATTTTTAAAGTAAAATACTCATTTTTCCATTTAAAAAATGGACAAATATACAATTAAGATTGACAATGAAGATAGGCATACAATTATAGTTTTCATTGTAAAAAATCATAACTTAATCTATTAACAGACATGTACTTTTATCAAACTTTAATATCAAATTATCTAATTTTATTTTCAAATAAACTGCATGTACATGTTTGGATTAATTGTAAAACACAATCATAGGTAATTGTATAAAAAAAGTTAAGTAATTGCTTTAAAATGTCTTATTTGATTATAGTAAAATATATTTCAGATCTTTTTTTATGGATCTTTACTTTCAAATTAGCACAACCTTACTGAATCAATTTTTATCTCTTTCTCCTACCAAAAAGATTCTTTTCTTTTTGATTTTTAACTTTTTATTGTGAATTGAATGAAGGTTTTTAGACAAGATCATCAGTTTTACATTTTTCAAATAATACACTTTGTTTCATCTCAATGATTGCAATTGCCTACATGGAATAATAGCTACCCTGCCTCCTTCCTGTGGCTATTTCCATTTTATTCATGTTCCCTTCCCTTCTCACCTCTGTCCTTAGATACATGTTTTCCCTTTGATTTTAATGATTGATCATTCCATCATATTTAGTGAGCTACCTTACTAGTGTTTTTGTTTCCTTATTCCCACTGTATCTCGATCTGCTGCTTGTCTGAATGTTGGACAATGAGACTGAATTCCTTTCCAGACATTTTTTGAGCAGTAAGCCACGTCTATGTTTCCTTTTCAATAATTTTGAGTTTTGTTTCACATATGCTGCCACTCTATCTGAGGCTTTCTAATGTGATCTCTTACAGAGCAGTTGGTAGTAGTAGCTATGTGTCATCTAGTTCTGGTCTCAGAGTCATGAAGACTGATGTTGACATGTTCCATTAGTCCACTGGGTGAGTTTGCTTCCAAGCACCTTCAGTTTTCAGTATTCTTCTTTCTTCTGGGCATGAAGAGATCAATAGCTACACCTTAGATGGCTGCTCATGAGCTTTAAATATTCCAGATGCTACTTACCAAAGTAGGATGTAGATCACTGTCTTTGTGGACTATGTTATGCCAATTGACCAAGGTGTTACCTGAGACTAATGTGCTGAGCCACCTGGCTCAAAAACAGTTTGATAATGTCTCAGAAGTTTTCATCATTTTGACCACTGTATACTCCATCACATTCATAGATGTTTTCAGCAAAGGTAAATACTCATGTGCCAATATTCTCTTTCAAGTGCTTGTATCTATACAAGTCGTGATGTGGTGCTAGGAATTAAGGTGCAGAGATACAAG
>NW_006408986.1:575093-575953 GCF_000296735.1 Chrysochloris asiatica
ATAATCTACATTTCCTGCAGCAATTAACCAGGTTGGGCTTTATGCCACATAGCTTCCAAGCAATTTAATGAATACTTTAGAAAAATAAATAAGTAGATGTTAGTAATACTTTTTATTATGAAAATAATAATACATTATGTAGGATAAAAGATTGATAAACAGTTAGTAGAAATAATAAGGTAGTGAGAGCATTGATAATTAATAGAAACTTATGCTACTAAGAAATGTAATCAGGAGTCTGAGAAGTAGAAATGATTTGTGTAAAGTTTGACTTAATCTTTTAGTGGAAACAAGAAGAAACAATTTATCATATACTGGGAAAGGAGATGAAAGTCAGTTTGAACATCACAGAAATATTTTTGTTGAGCTTGTCTAATGACCAGGTACAAGAATGTTGTGATAAACTGTGTAATAATTCAAGGAAAGATCAAAGTATCAATTCATTATGTATTGTGTGATCTTAACTATAAAAAATAAAGACTTGCTGAGCTGGGGCAGAACAGAAAAATAAGAACAAGCAGACAGAGAAAGAGAGCCCACTTCAGTCAACCAAGCAAAGGCTCTCAATTGCTTTCATTTTCGCCAACTCCACGTCTCCTCTCGTGTCCCACAACACTGCGTGAGCTGGACTCCCACAGTAGCATATGACCAAGAGCCATTGATACTAAAGAAGGAAGTCCAAAGGTGCATTGAAGGGATTGGCAAAAAACAAGGCACCAGGAATTGATGGAATAAAAATTGAAATCTTTCAAGAAAGTGAGGCGGCAAGGGAGGCACTCACTCAACTATGCCAAGAAATTTAGAAGACAACCATGCAGCCAACTGATTGGAAGAGATCTATGTTTGTTTCGAAGAGAGGT
>NW_006408986.1:577108-578107 GCF_000296735.1 Chrysochloris asiatica
GATATCATGTTTGGTAAGGTGGAGGATCAGAGAAAAAGAGGACGTCTCCCAACAAGATTGATTGGCCAACTGGCAGCATTGATGGACTCAAGCATGGCAATGGTGGTTAAGTTGGCCCAGGATCAGGCAGTGTTTCGTTCTGCTGTGCATAAGGTCACTATGGGTCGGTACCCACTCGATGGCACCTAACAACAACAACAAAAATCTATTTATCTTTAATTGTATAAGCACAAGTCTGTTTTGATGACTGTGTAACAAATTTTGATATCAGGGAATGAATTACAGACCTCCAACTTTGCTCTTCTTTAGCAGTAATTATCATATCTACAGTCTTTTTGTTCCTCATACTTTATTTTGCTGAGATCTTTTTTATTTTATGTGATTTTTCTTATCAATTATTTCATAGTTTTAATATTTTAAAAAAATCATGGATTTCACCTGTCTTTATCTGATGTGATGGTGTATTAATATCTTTTAAAGTTTCCCTCTACCTTACTAATATTGTCCATACTTTAAAACAGTCTGTTATGTTTTGAAATGTCTCTGAAACTATTTTTTCCCCTACTTTCACTTTGTAGTTGTTCTTATCATAGATTGTGATCTTGGATTGCCTATTTTCAGTCCTGTGACTTTCTTTTGCTCTGGATACTTCCATATCTGGACTGAATTCTGAGTGGTGTTAACTTGTATGTACATCCCTGGTTGTTTTGATTGTTGTGGTTTTTAACTTTAGTATTTTTGTGTAAAGGTGCCTTGGTTTATACTAAATACTTTAATTTCTATTTATCTGGAAAGTCTTGATTTCTCCATCATATTTGAAGGACAGTTTTTCTGGATATAAGAATGTTGGTATGCAGTTTTTTTCTTCCAGAGTTTTGTGTATGCATTCTTGTATATGACTTCTATTTGCCTTTATTGACTGCAAGGTTATTGTTGCTGTTGTAGGTGCCATAGATGCCGGTACCAACTCATAGTGACCTTATGCATGAAAGAATGAAA
>NW_006408986.1:578618-579809 GCF_000296735.1 Chrysochloris asiatica
ACAAGTCCACGAAAGCCAAAATATGACCTTGAATACATCCCACTGAATTTGGAGATCATCTGAAGAATAGATTTGACACATTAAACACTAAAGACCGAATACGAGAAGAGTTGTGGTATGACATCAAGAAATTCATACATGTAGAAAGCAAAATGTCATTAAAAAGACAAGAAAAAAGGAAAAGGTAAAAATGGATGTCCGAAGAGACACTGAAACTTGCTCTCAGTGTAGAGATTCTAAAGCAAATGGAAGGAATGAGGAGGTCCAAGAGCTGAACAGAAAATGTCAAAGATCAGCTCCAGAAGATAAAACCAAATATTACAACAATATGTACAAAGATCTGAAATCAGAAAACCAAAAAAGAAGGACATGCTTAGCATTTCTTAAGCTGGGACAACTGATGAAAAAATTTAAGTCTCGACTTTCATTGTTGAAAGATTCTCTGGCCAAATTATTAAATGATACAGACAGCATCAAGAGAAGATAGAAGGAATACAGAGTCACTGTACCAAAATGATATGGTTAATGTTCAACCGTTTCAAGAGATAGCATATGATCAAAAGCCAATGAAACTGAAGGAAGAAATCCAATGTACTTTAAAGGAACTGGCAAAGGACAAGGAACAAAGAATTGATGGAATAAAAATTGAAATCTTTCAGCAAAGTGAGGCATCACAGGAGGCACTAATACATCATTGCCAAGAAATTTGGAAGACAACTTTCTGGCCGAGTGATTGCAAGAGATCCGTATTTGTGACCATTCCAAAGAGAGGTGACCCAATGGAATGAGAAATCACCAGACAATCTCTTTGATAGCCCATGTGAGTAAAGTTTTACTAAATGTAATACAGAAATGGCTGCAATCATACATAGAGAATTTCCAGAGGTTCAAGCCGGGTCAGAAGAAGCAAAGGAATGAGGGATACTATTGCTGACATTCTATTGATCTTGGCTGAAAGCAGAGACCATCAGAAAGATGTGTACTTGTGCATTATTGACTATACAAAGGCTTTTAATTGTGTGGATCATGACAAGCTATGGACACCATCGTGAAGTATGAGTGTTCCAGAGCATTTAATTGTGCTCATGAGGAATCTCTACCTAGACCAAAAGGCAGTTGTTTGAATAGAATATGGAAACACTGAATAGTTTAAAATTAAGAAAGGTGTATGACAAAGTTGTATTATTTTGC
>NW_006408986.1:581229-582920 GCF_000296735.1 Chrysochloris asiatica
TTTGGTACAGTAACTCTGTGTATTCCTTCCATCTTCTTTTGATATTTTCTGCATCATTCAATAACTTTCCCAGAGAATCCTTCAATAAAGAAAGTCGAGGATTAAATTTTTTCTGACTCCAGATCTTTTCACATTTTTTGTAATAATGGAACTTGTCTTCCTGAGCTGACCTTTGAAAGTTTCTGTTCAGCTCCTGTACCTCCACTTTTCTTCTATTTGCTTTTGCATCTCTATGCTGGAGAGCAAGTTTTAGTCTCTTCTGCCATCCATTTTGACCTTTTCCTTCTTTCATGTCTTCTTAATGACTTTTTGTTTTCTTCATGTATGATGTTCTTGATGTCATCCCACAATTCTTCTCACCTTCTGTCTTTAGTGTTTAATGTATCAAAGCTGTTCTTCATATAATGTCTACATTCAAGTGGTATATATTCAAGGTCATATTTTGGCTCTCGTGAACTTGTTTTCATTTTCTTTAGATTCAGTTTGAATTTTCATATGAGCAATTGATGGTCTGTTCCTCCGTTTTCCCCTGGCTTTATTTTGACTGATGATATGGATCTTTTCCATCATCTCTTTCTGCAGACGTAGTCAATTTGATTTCTATGTATTCCAAATTGCAAGGTCCATGTGTGTTGTTGTCATATCTTATGCTGCATTTGAAATGAACAAATCATTGATTTTGCAGAATTCTATCATGTGATCTCCACATCATTTCTATCACCAAGGTCATATTTTTAAACAGCTGTTCTGTCTCCTTTGTTCCAAACCTTTGCATTCCAATCACCACTTATTTGAATGTTTGATTAATTCAAATTGAAGAAGTTTGCAGATTTCTTCTATTTCATCCTCAATTTCTTTAGAGGTTGGTGCTTATATTTGAATAATAGTGGTATTAACTGGTCTTCCCTGTAGGCTCATGGATATTATCCTATCACAGACAGTGTTGTACCTCAAGGCTCATCTGGATAAGTTCTTTTTGACAATTAATGCCACACCATTCCTCTTCAATTTGTCATTCCTGGCATAGTAAACTATGTTATTGTCAGATTCAAAATGACCAATACTAGTCATTTTCTGCTCAATAATGCCAAAGATATCTATGTTTATGTATTTCATTTCATTTTTGACAATTTTTAATTTTCCTACATTCATATTTCATATGTTCCATGTTCCTATTTTCAATTGATATTTACAGCTGTTTGTCTTCATTTTGAGTTGTTCCCCATCAGCAAATGAGGGCTCCGTGGTCTTTTCTCCCATGGGCTTTACTCCATTTGCGCCATCACAGTCAACTGTACTTTGAGGAGGCAGCTCTTCCCTAATTGCATTTCAAGTGCCTTCCAACCCGAGGGGCTCATTTTCTGGCATTATCACTGGCAATGTTTCTCTGTGTTCGGTCACATTTCTTAGTGAGAGCTAGCCCAGTGTTGACCAGCTCATCTTTGCAGATTTGCGCAGGAGCTGCTCCAGCAGGGTTTGTGCTGCTGTCTCCTACCTGCTCGATGGTGAACACAATCAGTAAGTCCATTTGGTTCCGCCTGCCTGAAAAATGGGACCTTCCCCAGAGATGTATACTCATAGTGGTCTCACCTCTGGTCACTAGAGAGGTGCAAGGAACAAGATAGGAAAAGAGGAAATGAAAGTAAACATTGTTCTTTGCAAGTCACAGGGAGGCCTCTGCAATATGAATT
>NW_006408986.1:584280-587646 GCF_000296735.1 Chrysochloris asiatica
TAGAGATGAGTGTTTTCCTTTTTTCATTGACTCTCCACTTTACCAACTATCATGATCTTCTCCAGGAACTGGTCAATGCTAATAACATGTCTCCCAAAACTTCTCATCCTGGCTTCTGAAGAACATTCTGGCAGTACTTCTTCCAATACAGATTTGTTTGGTCTTCTGGCAGTTCATGGTACTTTCAATATTCTTCTCTAGCATAATTAGTCAAATGCAACAATTCTTCTACAGTCTTAATTGTGCACTATGCAACACACACGCATATGAGGCTATTCAAAGTATTTTGCCTTGGGTTAGGCACACCTCAGTCCTCAAACTGACATTTTTTTTTCTACTAAACACTTTAGGATGTCTTAGACAGCACATTTAGCATATATTACAACCTAATGTAATATGTCCTTTGATTTCTTGACAGCTGATTCCACGAGTGTTAATTGTGGACCTCTCAAAAATTAAGTCTTTGACAATTTCAGTCAAATTGATGCTATTTATTGGTACATTGATAAGGGTGTGTCTTTACATTGAGGTACAATCCATATTGAAAGTTGTAGTCTTTAATATTCACCAGTAAGAATTTTAAGATCTTTTCACTATCAACAAACAAGGTTGTGTAATTGGCACATCACAAGTTATTTATGCATATTCCTCAAATCCTGATGCCACATTCTTCTTCATACAATGCAGATTTTTTTATTATTTGTGCAACACGCAGATTGAAAAAAAGTATGGTGAAAGAATATAACCCTGGCACATACCTTTACTGATTTTAAGCCATTCAGTGTCCCCTTGTTTTGTTCAAATATCTGATTCTTGGTCTATGTACAGATTTCTCATAAGGACAGTTCAGTGTTCTAGATTATTTCTTCACAATGTTATCCATAGCATGAGATGTTCCAAACAGTTTAAAATCCATTGCACAACTAATAAATCTTTCAACCAAGATCCATCTGACATCAGCAATGATAGCCCTTGTTCCACAGCCTCCTCTGAATCATGCTTAAACCTCTGGCAGTTCCTTGTGGATGTATTGTTGCAGCCATTTTTAAATTACCTCTAACAAAATTTTACTTGTAAGTGATATTAATGATACTGTTGAATTATTTCCATACTCTGTTGGGCCACCTCACTTTAGAATGAGCACAAATATAGAACACTGCCAAATAATTGGCAAGGTAGCTGTCTTCCAAATTTTTTAATTGAGTGGGTTCCTCCAGCAACAGTTTGTATCAGTTTGTTGAAATATTTCAAATTTTAGCCCATCAATTTCCTGAGACTAGTTCTTTGTCAATGATTTCAGTGCATTTTGGACTTCTTCTTTCAGTTCCATCAACTCTTGATTATTTGCTAACTCTTTAAATGGTTGAACACTGACCATTTCATTTTGACACAATGACTTTGTGTATTCCTGCAATCTTCTTTTGATGCTTTCTACATCATTCAGTATTTTGGTCATAGAAAGCTTCAGTATTGTAAGGCAAGATTTGAATTCTTCAGTATTTTTTGGCTTGAGAAATGCTGAATGTGTTCTTCCCTTTTGGTTTCTTAACTCCAGGTCTTTTCACATTTCATTATAATACTTCAATTTGTCTTCCTGAGTTGTCCATTGATATTTTTTGTTCAGCTCTTTTACTTTCTCATTTATTCCATTTGCTTTAGCTTCTCGAAGTTGGAGAGCACATTTTAGCGTATTTTCTGACATCCATTTTCATCTCTTCTTTCTTTATTGTCTTCCTAATGACCATTTCTTTCTTCCTGTATGATGAGCATGATGTCATCTGACAACTCATGTGGTCTTGGTTATTAGTATCTAACGAATCAAATAGTTTCTTGAGACAGTCTCTAAATTCAGGTCAGATATATTCAAGATCATAATTTGACTCTTGTGGATGTGTTTAAATTTTCTTTAGCTTCAGACTGAACTTGCATAGGAGCAATTGGTAACCTGTTGTATAGTCATACCCTGGCTTTGTTTTGGCTGATGATATAGAGCTTACAATCTTTTCTTTCCTATACAGTAATTATGATTTCTGTGTATTCCATCTGGTGAGATCCATGTGTATAGTCTTGTTGTATGTTGTTTCAAAATGTATTTGCAATGTATAAGTCATTGGTCTTGCAACTTTTATTATGTGATTTACATCATCTTTACTATCTACAAGGTCATAGTTTGCAAAAAGTGATTCTTCTTTGTTTCCAACATTCACATTCTAGTCACCAGTTATAGTCAATAAATATTGAGTGGATGCCTGACAACTGTAGAAACTGGTAGAATTCTTCAATTTCATGATAATTTTTGTTGTTGTTGTTCTTGTTGTTTTGAAGTTTTTATTATGAATTAAGTGAACATTTACAGGGCAGATCATCAGTTTTACATTCAACAAATCATATCCTTTGTTTCATTACAATGATTATAATCCCCTCTATGTAGCATCAGTTAACAATATTTTTCCCTAATCATTTTAACTCTCTCCTTTTTTTTTTTTTTTTTTTAACACTCAGGCATATATAATATCTTACACCACCAAAGGGCACATTTTGTAAGTCTGTCTCCTGGCAACCAATCTCATTCCCTCTCTTTCGATGAGTCTAGAGTCTTCAGCTGCTCCCTCTCTCCTTGTCCCCATCCTGGCTTCCATCTTTGGTACAATCTTTGGCTGCTTCTCTAGAAAAGGGCCCACCTTTCACTTGTGCTTTTCTTCCTTGATAGTAATACGATCCTTTGTTTCTGGACTGTAAGATTAACTACTGGCCTGTTATGTTACAAAACTTCTACCTTTACAATTGTAACAGTTGCAATTAGTCATGATAACAATTATTCACAAGTATTAAAAACTCTTTTAGGCATTCCAATCAGTTATAGGCTGAAGATGAGCTTACAAACTTTCTGTAATCATGTTTCCTGACATTATTTTCTATCCCACTCAAGTGTCTACTTTACAATAGTTGGCAAGGAAGAACAAAATTCATAGGAAAGTCAAGCATCTTAATATATTTCCCCTCTACAGACTATCTCTTGATCCTCGATCCCTGTATCACAGAGCCACTTGTCCCAAGGTTAAGCATGCATCACTATTTACCTCTGTCACATTTAGCCCATGCAAACTTGTATCATTGTTCCCCTATCTACCTAGTTCTTTTACCATTCCCCTTCTTGTGTATTGCCCTCCCCAACACTGGAACAATGATGTGTCTGCCCCCTACCCTGTGCTCTACCATCACCTCCCTCCACATCCCCCCAAACCCCACAACCCACCCCAACCGGTAACCAACAAATTTTTTTTTTTCTTTTTTCCATTTTAGCATGGATATGTTTTCTTAAGCTTTTACAATAATGATCATATGTACTATTTGTCCTTTTTTTTT
>NW_006408986.1:591741-600626 GCF_000296735.1 Chrysochloris asiatica
TGACTGGTTCCTCCTTACAATATGTCCGACTTATCAATAGGTATGGATTAATTGCTGTCATTATGTTTGTGTTTTTGTGCTGCAGCTGGTTTCTTTGTTCTGCATTTCTTCCTGTGCTGAGGTCATATTTTTTGTGTTCTTTCTTGTCAGTTTCTTCATAGTTTTAATATTTCCATGTTCTTCTTGGATTTTCATTTATTTGGTATATTGTGAAGTATTAATTTTCTTTGAGGTTAATTTGTACTCTATTAACTTTACCCTCCATTTAAGACACTCTGTTTTATCTTGGTGTGGCGCTGTGGGATAATGTGTCAGACTGTAAAGTTGTTTGATCTGTAAGGTCAGTAGTTCAAGCTCACCAGCTGCTCCTTGGAAACCTATATGAGGTCACTACTGTTCACAACTGACTCGATAGCATTTAACAACAACAACAACATTTTATTCTGTAACCTGCATGACCTTCTCACCACCTAGATCTCTGTTTCTATGTTTATTTTCTTTCACATTGTAATTGTTTTAATCATAGACTAACCTCCCAGATCCAATTTGTTCTTTAGTTTTGTTTGGTTCTCGACTATTCCATCTATTGAATGATTCAGGTGTTGCTGTCAATCTCTGGTTGCTGTCTGTTCTTCTTGCATCTCAAACTACAGAACTCCCTTTAGGATGTTTTGCCATGCAGGTTTGGATTTGGCAAAATCCCTTAGCTTCTGTTTATCCTGTAGTGTTTTAATTACATTGTAGTATTTGTTTGACAACTTTGCTGGGTAGAGGATTTTTGGGTGGCAGTTTTTTTCTTTCAGGGTTTTATATATGTCTCCCCATTGCCTTCTTGCCTGCATGGTTTCTGTTGAGAAATCTGAGCTTAATCTGATTTGCTTGCCTTTGTATGTTATATTTCTCTTTTCTCTAGCTGCTTTCAAGATGCTGTCTTATCTTTGATTTTGGAGAGCTTGATTATTATGTGTTCTATCCTTCCTGGGGTTTGTGGAGCTTCTTGAATGCTTATCTTTTTATTTTTAGGATGTTAGGGAAATTTTCTTCCAGAAGATCTTCAACTATCACTTCTGTGGACTTGTGTGATTCTTCCTGTTCCAGAATGCAAAAAATTCTTAGGTTATTTCTCCTCATATTGTCCAGCATTAATGTTATGCCTTCTTCAATTTTTTTTTAATCCTTTTTTTTTTTGCTTGCTCTTCTGTCTTAGTAGTATTGAGAGATGTGTCTTCAAGCTCACTAGTTCTGGCTTTCATCCCTTCAATTCTACTCCTTTGCCCTTTCAGTGTATTATCCATTTCTGATATCCTATTATTAATCATTTTGATCTCTTTTAGTAAGTTTTGCATTATTTCCAATGCGGTATCTATCTTATTCCATTATTCCTGTAATGCTTTCCTGACTTCTTCCTTATTTTTTTCAACACCTGTGTAAAGTGTTTTGATACATTTCATTATCATTTTTCTGAATCCTTTCTCAGGCATTTCCAAAACCTGCCCTCCTTCCAATATAATGCCTAGGTCTACTTTCAGCTCATTTGTCACAGTCACTTAATCTTGTGTCTGGACATGTCCAGAGTGGTCATCTGTTTCTTGGGCATTGTCATCAGTTAGCCATGAATGTACGTTTTGGTACTACATTATGATTTCTGATTGTCTCTGGATAGATGTGATCTGGAGTGTATTTTCATTTTCACTCTCTTTATTATGCAACTCAGAATACTGTTGCAGGTGTTGGCTGCCTTCCTGGTGTATAGCAGCTGGTATTAGTTCTAACCTGGATGGTGAGGTTCAGGGTTCCACCTAAGGTCTTATGCAATGTAGAGGCTTTGCAGGCAGCACCCTTCACTGTGCATGTTGTAGCCCCATTTTATGTATTCCAATCAATTATAGGCAGAAGATGGACTTACAAGCTTTCTATAGTGATATTTCCGGCTATTCTTTTCTCTCCCCTTCTAGTGTATATTTTATAAAATTATGCAAGGGGAACCAAGATTCAAAAAACAGCCAAGTATTTTAACAGTGTTTCCTCCCTTTTACTCATTCCAACCATGTCTCAGAACCCTGTTGCTCCAAGGTTGTGCATATATCATTATTTACCTATGTCTCACTTATCCCATGAAAACCTGCCTAATCATTTTCCCATCTTTCTTGCTCTTCCATTCCCCTCCCTCTTCTTGTGTATCCCCCCCCCCATAGCACCCAAACTATCCTGTGTCTATTCCCTACCCTGTGCTCCACCTTCCCCTCACCCCACCCCTGACATCCCAGTAACCAGCAAAGAATCCCTCTCCTCCACCTTTAGTATGGGTTCTTTTGCTTCGCCTTTTTACAGTAGTGGTCCTATGCAGTATTTCTCCTTTTGCAACTGACTAATTTCACTCAACATAATGTCCTCAAGGTTCATCCATATTATGTGTCAACTTACAGCTCCCTTGTTGTTCTTCAAGGTAGCATGATATTCCATTTTGTGTATGTACCACAGTTTGCAGTTTGTTTATCCATTCTTCTGTTGATGGGCACTTAGGCTGTCTCCATTTTTTTTTTTTTTTTTTTGTTATTCAAAATAGTGCTGCTATGAACATTGGTGTGCCTATACCTACTTGTGTTTATGGCTTGTGTTTCTTGTGGGTAAATACCAAGTAGAGGAATTGCTGGATAATAAGGTATTTCTATTTCCAACCTTCTGAGGAAATGCCATATTGCTTTCCAGAGAGGTTGTACCATTTTGCAATCCCACCAACAATGCAGGAGGGCCCCAGTTTCTCCACATCCTCGCCAGCATTTATAGTCCTCTACCTTTCTGTTCTTTGCTGTTATTGTTGGTGTGAGATGATATCTTACTGTTGTTTTGATCTTGATCTCTACCCCCAATGAGATGGATTGGCCAAGTGGCAGAATCAATGGACTCAATCATGGCAACAGTAGTGAAGTTGGCCCAGCATTGGGCAGTGCTTAGTTCTGCTGTGCATAAGGTCACTATGAGTCATTACCGACTCGATGGCACCATCAACAACAATGGCTAGTGATCATGAACATTTCTTCATATGTTTGTTGGTTGCCCAGATTTCCTCCTTGGTGAAGTCCATTTTTTAATTGACTTATTTGTCTTTTTCTTGTAGAGTTGTTATAGTTTCCTATATATTTTAGAAATGAGTCCCTTTTCTGATGTGTTGTTGCAAAAGATTTTTTACTCTTCTGATGAAGTCTTTTGATGCACATAACTTTTTAAATTTTTAGTATGCCCAAATCATCTACTTTGTACACTTTTTATGTTGTCTTCCAAATGTTTGGTAGTCTGCGTATTCCCTGACTTAGTGCCCTCACATTTGCTCCTATTTTTTCATTGATGTCCTTCATAATTTTGGGATTCACATTTAGGTCTTTAATCCATGCTGAGTTGGTTTTTTGTATAAGATGTGAGGTAAAGAACTCTTTATGTAAGTTATTTTCATTACCATCCAAATTAACGGTAAAGCAGAAAAGGAAAATTAAGCTGCAACAATTGTTACTATCAGACAAATAAACCTCTTCATATTCAGAGACATGCAATCTATGTAGAGAAACAACAGTTCTTAAAAAATTTGGAAAATGAGATGGGATAATCAAGTCAAAATTTAGTAAATATAAAACAATAATGAATAAAATATAAAATAGTGTGTCCAAATATTACCAAGACAAAAAAAGGTGATAATTAAAACAGGTTGCACATGGCACAAGTCAGAATCAATGAGGCTAAAAGATGATAACTTGTTAAAATATGAGTGCATGTGTCTGTGTCTGTAGTCTTTGATATAAGTGGTGTTTCACGTAAGTGAAAAAGAAGAGTTTCAGCAAAAGATGCTAGATTAGGTACTTAGGAAAGAACAGAAAATGAAGTTTAGATAATACGTTATATATTGAACTATTGATTGTGTTGTTAATATTGTCATTGTATCAGTTCTGTTTCATAAGGACCTTATTCAGAACAGAATGAATCACTGCCTAGTCTTTTCCCATCCTCACAATTAGGATGGGAAAGTGTTAAGTTTAAGTATATTGTTGCAACCATTGTTACATTCTGTATCCTTGGGGGTCTTACTTTTGTTTACTGACCCTCCACTTAACCAAGATGATGTCATTTTTCAAGAACTGGACCCTCCTGATAAAATTTTCTAAGTATGAGAGATGAACGCTCACTATCTTCACTTCTAACAAGCATTCAGGCTGTATTCTTCCAAGACAGATATTTTGTTCTTTTGGCAGTCCATGCTATTTTCAGTATTCTTTGCCAACACCATAATTCAAAGGCATCAACACTTCTTTGGATATTATTATCCATTTTCTAGCTTTCATGTGCATATGAGGTGAATGAAAACAGTTTGTCTTGGATCAGGAGCACTTTGATCCATAAAGTGACATAGTTGCTCTTTAACACATTAAAGAAGTCTTTCTGCATTTTCTAGATGCAATAAGTCATTTGATTTTTTGACTGATGCTTCCATGGATGCTGACTTTGGATTCAAATAAAATGAAATCCTTGACAAGTTCCATCTTTTATTTGTTTATAATGATGTTGTTTATTTGTTCAGTTGAAAGGATTTTTGTTTTCTTTGGAATGAGTTGTAATCTATAAAGAAGGCTGTATTTTTTTTTTTTTTTTTTTAGTCTCATGTGCAAGTGCTTCAAGTCCTCCTAGCTTTCAGCAAACAAGATTGTGTCATCTGCATATTTCAGACTGATAGTGAACCTTTTTCCAATCTTTATAACATGTTTGTCTTAGTATAGCCCAGCTTCTTGGATTATTTGTTCGGCATATATATAAAATATAGACAAATATTTTAATACAAACTAAACCCATACAATTTCTAAAGAATAAATAACTTTTATAAGCTGTATCATCATCTTCTAAAAATAATATCACAATACTAGAAGAAGCACTGGACTGCTATCTGCAAGATTCGGAGTTCAAACCCATCAACTGGTCTTCAGAAATTCTACACAGGTGGTTGTGAGTTGAAATCAACTAAATGACACTTAACAGCAAGAGTAAATTAGAATTTCAGTCATTATAACAAATACTTGCAAACTTAACTTCTGTCAAATAAAATCAATTCTAAACTTAACTAAGAATATGTTTTATTCAAAAGCACTATTACAATAGAGATATCCTCCAACTGTAAAATGTATAAATGTCTCCAAAGCAACAAAATAGGCATTGTTTATTTAAAGGGGTAAAAAAGACTAGAAATAACCAATTGTAAAGCGATCAAGTGAAATAAAAAAGCTATAAGGCAATGCCTTTCTCTGAAGGACCTCTGGTGAGTTGTAGAATAATAATTACAACTGCAAGGTTGGCAGTTCAAATACATCAGCTTCTCTGGGAGAAAGTGAGGCTTTCTACTATCATTGTAGACACAGAAACCCTATATAGAGTGGCTATGAATTAGAATTGACTGGTTGTCTGGGGGTTAGTTTCTTGTTCTTTCTCTGGGTTCACCAGATTCTTCTTGAGAGATACCATTTTAAAAGGATCACTTTGCATTCCAATTCTTGCTTAAGACCAAGAGTGGAAAGAGTCTACAGTCATGTATAGAGAAGGCTAATTATTCAATGTATTTTGGCCAGATTTGTCACCACAGAAAAACTGGAAAGTTCTCTAAATTTACTAAGAGACAAAAACCTTGGAAAATATCTCTTTTCTAAGGACATTTTACTAATCATTAAGAAACATATGAATAAACCAGTAGAAAATGTTTAAGTGAATTTGAAAAGAATCTCACTCTAGATATCTTTGAAGTCAGCAAGAACAAATTTAAGTTTTTCTTGAACTCTGTTTTGTCCATGTCAATTACTTAAAATAATAAAATAATTTTTAAAAAATTGAAGAGCAGTTTATGAATAGAAGATCCATAACCTTTAGCTTCTGGTATCTAGAATACTATACAGTGAAATTTGAGAACCCAAAATTGACAAGACTACTTTGTTTTTGTGGATATCAAACATTATCCTCCTTCACAGGGCAGATTTCCCACGTTTCTATCATTCATTTCAATGGAAAATATTTGAATTTCCCTTCTCTTACAGGTTTCTGCGTATTGGCTCCTGGCTTTAGCAAGTTCACCATAAAATCTAGCTCTACTTTACTTTCTTAACTATTGTCACAAAACATAGTTTATAGGATACTGGTTTTAAATCCTGCCACCTCCTCACTTATTTCTAAAAGTGAGTTCATAAACATTTGAGAATCTAGTGGAAAGAATACTCCCTGTCTAAAATTAATTTGCATGATCATTGGATTCAATTTCAATTTTAAATAAAACTACTTTAGCAATACAAAGATGTTTTGTTGATCTGTTTTGAAGAAATTAACAGCTAATCAAAAGTATTTTTCTCTACCTTCCTCTGGTGATGTTGTGAGAAAGGTATTGGACTTTTAACTTCAAGAGTGGAGGTTCAAATTGACTAACTATTCCATGAAACTGCCTGCTTCCATAAACATTTAGTCTTATTGTTGGTGCTATTAGGCTTTCCCATAAGTACCAACTCATAGTAACCTTATAGGAACAACTCATAATAACCTTATGAAAAACAAAACACAACACTGTCCTACCCTGCACCAGCCTCACAATCTTAGCTATGCTTGAGTGCATTGTGGCTGCCAATACATCACGTTGAGGGTTTTACTCTTTTATGCTGACACTCCATTTTACTAAGCATGATGCCCTCTTCCAGGGACTGGCCTCTTCTGACTAAATGTCCAAAGTAAGAGAGAGAAGTCTGGCCGACTTGACATCTAAGGAGCTTTGTGGTTTTAATTTTTCTAACACAGATGTTCTTATGGTGGTCCATGGTACTTTTAATATTCTCCTCCAACATAATAAATCAAATGCATCAGGTCTTCTAAGGACTCTTTCATTCATTTTCCAACTTTCATATGCATATGAGGTTATTGGAGATACCATGGTTTTGATCAGGCCCACGTTAGTCCTCAAACTGACATCTTTCCCCTTGAATACTTTAAAGATGTTTCTGCAACAGATTTACTTAATCCAATGCATCATGTGATTTCTTGACTGATGCTTCCATGAGTGTTGGTGGTTGATGCAAGCAAAATGAAATCTTTGACAGCCTCAATTTTTTCTCCATTTGTCATGATGTGATTTATTGGTTCAATGGAGAAAATTTTTTGCTTTCAGTACAACCCACACTGAAGATTTTTGATATGTCTTTTTTTTATCTTCATCATTAAGTATATTAAGTCCTCTTCACTTTCAGTAAGCAAGGTTTGATCATCTGCATATCACAAGTTGTTAATGAGTCACCCGACAAACCTGATGCCATGTTTTTTCATATAATCCTGCCTCTGGAATTATTTACTCAGTATACATATTTAATAAATATGATGAAAGAATAAAACCCTGGTGCACACCTTTCCTAATTTTAAACTATTCAGTGTTTCCTTGTTCTATTTGAACAACTGCCTCTTAGCCATTGTATCAGTTTCTCATGCACACAGTTAAGTGTTCCAGAATACTCATTCTTCACAATGATCTCCATAACTTGTCAAAATCCACAAAATTGAAAGTCTTTGCATAATCTGTAAAGCACAGGTAAACATCTTTTTATATTCTCTGCTTTCAGCAATTATAGCCCCCATTACAAACTCAGCTTAAACTTCTGGCAGTTCCCTATAAATGCACTGTTGCATCGATTTTAGAATTATCTATAGCAAATATTACTTTCATGCAATGTTAATGATATTGTCTGATGATTTCTGCATTCTTTTGGTATTTAAAATATTAGTGATATATCTTTCAGATCATAGCAACACATAAGACATTACAGTATGGCAAACTGACAGACAAGTTGTGGATTTACAATCTATGAAACTATACATTGAGTCATTATGTGTTGGAATCAGCTCAATGACTATGAGTTTCATAGTTTGGAATTGCTTCTGAGGCAAATAATATATGGCTATGTATATTTGATAGTTCTGCTGTGGTGTGGTGGGTTAATGTGCTGGACTGCAAGGTTTGTTTGAATCACAAGGTTCAAGCTCACAGGTTGTTCCTTGGAAATCCTATATGTGGTTGTTATGTGATGGATCCAACTCAACAACACTTAATAACAACAACATATTTCAAAAAAGGAAATTATTCAAACAAGCAAGAATATTATAACCATTCTGTATATGATTTTTAATTGCCCTTCATTTTAAATTTTATACTTTATATTACTATAGTTCATAAGTTATGGGTTGGTTACTACCTTGCTCTCTTTATGATAGCTTCCATTCCTCTGTCAGTTTGTTAAATTGTGGTGAATTTTATGTTGCTGTGATTCTATAAACTATGCCACTGATATTTTAAATACCGGTAGGTTATACCAATGATGGAAAAATTTCAGCTGAGCTTCCAGAATTAGACAGACTAGGAAAGAGAAGAGGCAGATTACCTCTAATGTTTAGTTTCTGAAAACCTTATGAATAACAATGGAACACTGTCACATAGCACCAGAATCTTGAAACATAATTAAGAGGACCAGAATAATGAATTCTATAGTGCTGGAATATGAAGGGAAAATCTGCCTCCTCAAAATAGACTTGATTGTGATGAAGTGAATGGAATAAAACTTTGTGGACCTTTATTTGCTGATGCAGCATGACTCAAAATGAGAAGAACCAGCTACAAACTTACATCAATAATCAGAATATGGAATGTACAGAATATGAATCAAGGAAAATTGGAAGTTGTCAAAATGAGATGGAATATACAAAGATTGATATCCTCATCATAGTGAGATGAAATTAACTGGTATTGACCATTTGAATGTGATAATAATGTGGTTTACTCTGCCTGGAATGAGAAATTGAAGAGGAATGGTGCTAAATTCATCATGAAAAAA
>NW_006408986.1:602131-603690 GCF_000296735.1 Chrysochloris asiatica
GTGAGTGCCTCCTGTGCTGCCTCACTTTCCTGAAAGATTTCAATTTTTATTCCATCAATTCCTGGTGCCTTGTTCTTTGCCACTTCTTTCAATGACTAAAGCTAGAGTTTAAGAAATTGAAGATTTTTACCAACTTCTTCAGGAACTCCAGCCACTCTGTGGGAGAAAGGTGAGACTTTCTGCTCCCATAAAGATTTTAAAAGTCTCACAAACCCTATACATATTCTCTAAGTGTCAGAAACTGAAGGCAGTTAAAACAACAAGCAGCTTCTTCTGTTTGACGCTGATCAAACTTGCAAGCAAGATGTACTGAAAATTACTATAGATTCAAATAGAAAGGTTGGAAACAAAGTTGGAAAATACACCCTTGGGGATGAAACAATATCTGATCTGAAATCACATGATAGAATTTTACATGACAAATGACTTAACCATTGCAAATACCATTTTTAAACAATATGAAAGATGACTAGTCACATATGTCTTACCAAATGGAATACATAGAAGTCAAACAGACAAGATGTATATAAAGAGATGGTTTAAAAGCTCAATATCATCAGCAAAAAACAGTTTATGGGCAGCCTGTGAAATCGGCTCATATGCAAATCCAGGCTACAACTAAAGAAAATAAAGCAAGTCTTCAAGACCCAAAATGTGACCTTGAACATATCCCACATGAATTTAGAGATCATCTCAAGAACATATTTGATGCATCAGACACTAATGAATGAAGACCAGAAGAGTTGTGGGATGGCATCAAGAACAACATAGAGATCGAAAGCAAAAGGAAGACACGAGAAAGCAAAGGAGCTGAACAGAAAAATTAAAAGGGAAGCTTGAGAAGACAAAGTCAAGTATTATTATGAAATATTAGAAAACTGAAGAGAAGAACATGCTCAGCATTTCTTAATCTGAAAGAACTGAAGAAACAATTCAAGCTTTGATTTGCAATATTTAAAGATTTCTATTGGCTGAAAGCAGAGAATGCCGAAAGATGTTTACCTGTGCTTTATTGACTGTGCAAAGTCTTTCAACTGTGTGGATACTGAAAAGCTATAGACAACATTGCACAAAAAGAGTATTCCACAACACTTAATTGTGCTCATGAGGATCCTGTATGAAGACTAAGTGGTGTAGCCTTTCAAACAGACAGGGGGATACTAAATGTTTTAAAAAAAGGAAAAGTAGGTGTCAGGCATGTAGTCTTTCACTATATTCATTTAATCTATATGCTGAACAAATAATCTGAGAAGATTGATTATATCAAGAAGAATCTGGCATAAGATTGGATTAAGACTTATTAACAAACTGCGATATCCAGATGATACAATCTTGGCTGCTTAAAGTGAAGAGGACTTGAAATATTTACTGATGAATATCAAATACCACAGTCTTAATATGGGTTGCATCTCTAAGTAAAGAAAACAAAACTCCTCACTCCCAGAGCAAAAAATGACATCATGATAAGTGGAGAAATGTTTAAAGTCATCAAAAACTTTATTTTGGTTGGATCAACTATCAACACTCATGGATGCAGCAATCAAGAAATCAAAGAACAC
>NW_006408986.1:604400-607584 GCF_000296735.1 Chrysochloris asiatica
GATGGAAAACTGAACTCTTTCAATGTATTGATGTAGCAATACAGGCACACAGTCATCTATAACAAGATTTTTGGAAGACAGCTAGCTAGCCAACAGATGGGAAGAGATCCATATTTGTGCACATTTCGAAGACAGCTGACACAACTGAATTCAGAAAACAATGGACAATACTATTATGTCTATATATAAAATTTATAGATTATAAATAAAATTTCACTATAGATAATTTTAAAAATGACTGTAACAGTACAGAAACCAATAACCGTCAGATGTTCAAGTTTAGTTCAGTCAAAGATGTGGAATGAGGGTTATCAATGCTGACCTCAGACAGATCTTAGTTGAAAACAGAGAATACCAGAAAGATGTTTACCTGTGCTTTCTGACTATGCAAAGACTTTTGATTGTGAGGCACATGACAAGGTATGCACAATATTGTGGAAAATGTATACTCCACAACACTTAATTGTGCTCTTGAGGAACCTGTACTTAGACAAAAAGGCAGTTGTTCAAATAAAACAAGGGGACACTGAATGGCTTAAAATTAGGAAACATGTGTGCCCATGTTGTATTCTTTCATCATATTTATTCAGTCAATCTGTACACTAAACAAATATTATCAGAAGCTAAATTATATGGATAAGAATGCAACATTAGAATTGGAGGAAGACTCATTAACAACCTGTGATATACAGATGATAAAAATTCCTGAAAGTGAAGAGGACATAAAATACTTATTTATTAAAATTAAAAATCACAGCCTTCAGTATGAGTTGCATCTCAATATAAACAAAAGAAAAAACAAACAAAAATCTCATCTTTGGACTGATAAATATTGAAGCTCTCAAATTCTTCATTTTGTTTCAATCAACAATCTACACTCATGGAAGCAACAGTCAAAAAAATCAAAGGATGTATTGCACTACAAATCAAAGGATGTATTGCACTATGCAAATCTGTTGCACAAGATCTCTTTAAAGTGTTCAAGAGTAAAGATTGCACTTTGAGGACTAAGATTCACCTGACCCAAGCCGTGGTATTTTCCATAGTCTCATACGCAAGTGAAAGCCAGAAAATGAATAAGGAATACTGTAAATGAATTGATGCATGTGAATTCTGATGTTGGTAAAGAATATTAAAGGTACAATGGACTGCTAGAAATATACTTTGGACGTGTTATCAGGATGGACCAGATCCTGGAGAAGGATATCATTCTTGGGAAAGTTAATGGTCTGGAAAATAAGGAAAGCCCCTCAACAAGATAGAATAGCCGTGTTGAAATAGAAATGCGATCAAATTTAGCAACCACTATGACATTGGTAAAGGACCAGCTAGTGTTTTGTTCTGTTGTGCAAAAGCTTGATATGAGCCTGAATCAACCTAACACAACATTTATGATAATGTGTCTGTTTTCTCATCATATTCAAGATTATTTATTTTCCTGATATTGCAAAATACTGAATATGCTCAACAGAGTTATCATCTTATGTATTTTTCATGCAAATTCTGAAACTATGAAATATGTATTTTCACAGAATTTTTGAGCATTGCTGTTTCAAATAGCAACTCAACCACTTTCTGTCTTACTTGTACTTCTGTGACTGGAGTTATGCATATTACACCTTTTACTATGTTCTTTATAAAAATTAGTCTTATTTCTGTATTTTGTATATGTTAGTTGTTTACTGTTTTAAAGAACCACAAGTAAAGTTTATGTCTACTATTCTGTGAAATTTCCTATAGTCTATATAAAACATGTCTGAATTTATCACTACCTCATTCATTGACAATTGTCTAAATGCAGATTTTTTAAATTTCTGAGCAGAAAATGTTTTTTCAAGTTTAATTCAGCATATTTTTATATTATCCTTCCTTAAAAATGGAAAATTTAGGGTGCTAATTAAAAAAGAAGAATAATGATTTTTAAAAATAAATATAATGTCTATAATTAAAAACCTACAAAACTGTACAGTGAATATATAATCTTTACATAAGAAACATACCTCTTCTTTTATCCCTGTTCAGAAAATTAATTTTTTGTTGTTTCATCAGAAAACAAATAAACAAGTAATAATTTTCTATACCAGGTTTGGAGAAGCAAATCATTTGTGTGTCTTACTACCACAAACATAGAAAAAATCATTTTACTATTTTTTTGGACAAGGACTTCAAATATGATGACTGTATAGGAAAAAATGTAGAAATAAGAATGTATCATATCATGAATGTATACTACATTTAGTATTTCTATGATAGTCTACAAGATGCCTCCAAAGGACAAATACACTTGTTCTTATCATTATGGAATGCAGGATACTTGTTTATAAACACAAATTTCTTCTTGTTCTTGATTGAGAAGTAATAAGTGTTAAAACTAATATAATATTTATGGTCTAGACTGCACTAGTAATTGCTGTTGTAGCTGTTAAATGCTGTTAAATTGGTTCCAATTCATAGCACGCCTTGAATTCTAAGGAGTGGATGGTGAATTGAATTGCTGACCTTGTGGTTCAAACATACCTTGCACTCCAATGGTTTATCCAAAGGTGTCATATTTTTTAAACAACTGGTAAACCACATTATACTATAATTAAATGACACAGTTACAATTGACAAATAAAATGTTATTTATATTGTTATTGCTAAGTGCAGTGGAGTCGATTCCTAGTCATAGCAACCCAGTATAGGGTTTCCAAGGAATAGGTGGTGGGTTTGAATTGCCAACTTTGTGGTTTACAGTCTAGTGCTTATAACACCAAACCAGGACTAAAATATTGTTGTGTTGTTGTTGATAGGTGCCAATGAGTCAGTAACGACTCATAGCAACCCTATGCACAGCAGAACGAAACATTGCCTCTTCCTGCGCCAACCTCACAATCATTACTGCATTGGAATCCAGTGCTACTGCCAGTGTGCCAATTCATCTCATTGGGATCCTGCTCTTTTTCTCTTACCCTCTATTTTATTAAACATGATTCCCTTCTCCAGGGACTGGTCCTTCCAGACAATATGTCGAAGTATGTATGAGAAACAAAGTCTGACCATTCTAGCTTCCAGGGAGAATTCTAGCTGTAGGTCTTCCAACACAGGTTGGTTTGTTCTTTTGGAATTCTGTGGTACTATTAATGTTCTCCTCAAACACCATGACTCATGCATCAGCTCTATGGTCTTCCTTATTCACTGGCTT
>NW_006408986.1:609063-610088 GCF_000296735.1 Chrysochloris asiatica
TGACCATTTATAGTAAAAATTATGTTTTTTATTATAATCTCTAACTAATATTTTCAATGAATAGGTCATTAATTTTACAAAATACTATCCTGTGATTTGCAACATAATTTCTATCATCAAGTCCATATTTGTCAATTACTGATCTTTCTTCTTCCAACCTTTGCATTTTAATCACCAGTAATTATCAATACATTTTGATTGCACATTTGATCAATTTCAGACTGCAGAAGTTGGTAGAATTCTTCAGTTTTATATTCACTAGCTTTAGTGGTTGATGTATATATCTGAATAATAATGGTATTAACTAGTCTTCCTTGTAGGCATATGGATATTATCCTATCACAGATAATGTTGTACTTCAAGACAAGTCTTGATATATTCTTTTTGATAATGAATGTGATTCCATTCCTCTACAATTTGTCATTCCTACCATGGTAAACCATGATTTTCAGATTCAACATGGACAATAGCAGTCCATTTCAGATCATTCATGCCTAGAATATCAATGTTTATGTGTTCCATTTCATTTTTGACATCTTCCAATTTTCCTAGATTCGTACTTCATACATTCCATGGTCTGATAATTAATGAATGGTTACAGCTGCTTCTCTTCATTTTGAGTTGTGCCCCCTCAACAATCGAAGGTCCCAAAGGTTTTACTCCATTCACGTCATCACAGTCAACCCTACTTTGAGGAGGCAGCCCTTCCCCAGACATATTTTGAGTGTTTTCCATTCTGAGGGGCTCACCATCCAGCACTATATCTGACAATGTTTGGTACTTTTCACCAAGTTTCAATATTCAATATTCTTGGGCTGATAATGTTGCACTGTTATTCATAATCTTTTCAGTGATTAAATAAGGAGAAGTAGTCTGTCTCTCCTTCTTCCTAGTCTTTCTTCCTAGTCTGTCATCTGGATGCTCTGCTAAAACATGTCCACTATGGATGACTCTACTGGTATTTAAAATACCTGTGTCATAATTCTAGAAATCCAGCCACATGCAAGCCACCACAGTATGACAAA
>NW_006408986.1:611603-636475 GCF_000296735.1 Chrysochloris asiatica
GATTATCAATACATCTTGATTGCCTGTTTGATCAATTTCAGACTGAAGAAGTTGATAGAACTGTTCTATTTCAACTTCACTGATTTTAGTGGTTGGTGCGCAAATTTAAATAATAGTGGTATTAACTGGTCCTCCCTTTAAGCACATGGATAATATCTTATCATAGACAGAGTTGTACATCATGACACATCTTGATATGTTCTTTTTGACTAAGAATGCGACACCATTTATCTTCAATTTGTCATTCCCCACAGAGTAAACCATGTGACTGTTAGATTCAAAGTGGCAAATATCAATGCATTTTAGTTCACTAATGCCTAGGATATCAATGTTTATGCATTCCATCTCATTTTTGACAATTTCCAATTTTCCTAGATTCATATTTTGTACATTCCATGTTCTGATTATTAATGGATGTTTACACCTGTTTCTTTTCATTTTGAGTTGTGCCCCATCATCAAATGAAGGTCCAAAGGTGTTATTCCATTTGTGTCATCATGGTCAACCCTACTTTGGGGAGGCAGACCTTCCTTGGTAGTATTTGGGTACCTTCCAACCTGAGGGACTCATTTTCCAGCACTTTATAGTGCACTGTTTCTCTGCTATTCATAAGGTTTTAAGTGACTTAATATTCGGAAGTAGTTCATCTCTATTTCTTCCTAGTCTGTCTTCATTTGGAAGCTCATCTAAAACCTGTCCACGATGGGTGACACTGCTGGTATTTAAAATACCCATGGCATAGCTTCCAGAATCACAGCAACTCACAAGCCACCACTGTATGACAAAATGACAGACTAGTGGTGGACAATAGACTAATATTCAGTAATAATGGCATATATAAGGAGCTCTAGTAACATAGTGTTTCCGAATCGGGCTGCTAACGTCAAGGTCGGCAGTTCGAAACTACCAGCGGTTCTGCAGAAGAAAGATGAGGCATTCTGCTCCCATACAATTCAAAGCCTCAGAAACCCTGTACAGGGTCACTATGAGTTGGAACCAACTCCACGGTACTAGCAACAAAAATAATGGCATATATAGCCAAATTGATATATCTCATGAGAATTATTCTGAGTAAAACAAAAGTAATGTTCAATAAGTTATATAGTGTATGTTTCCATATGGATAAATATTTAAATTATGATAATGGAGAATAATTAGTGATAGGTGTTGAATAGAAATGGTGAGGTAGAGCGCTGTGACTATAAAAGAACAAAAGGAGAAATCCTCATTCTGACTGAAGAATTATCTTTTTTTTTTCAATGTCAATATTCTGATTGTTATGTTTTACTGCAGTTATGAAAGATGTTAGGAAGAAGTTGTTCATGGATGCATGTGGTCACTTTGTATTATTTATTACAACTTCATGTAATAAATAATTATTTATCTCAAATTTTAAAAAAATAAATAAAAACATTCAAATTGTTATGTTTTTTCTTATTTCGTTTTTAGTTATTAACAGGTTTCAAGGTTCAAGCAAGGAGACTTTATTTAGTTCCCCATATAATGTGCATTAACTCTACCTTCTTTTGTCAGGAAATGTTTTTCATCTGCCATGCTTTATTGTACACTTAAAGGACAGTAAGGCTATAATTTTATAATTATTTGTAATTTCAAAGTTTGTTTTTATCATAGATCTGTATGTATAAATAATTTGTCTTTGAACTTTCAATTTTATTTAGTGCCTCACATGTCAAAAAAATTCATTTACATTTATAAAGATCTGTATTGACTATCATTATTTATGTTTTCTCTGGGCAAATTATAGAATGATGCAGGAAGCATAAAAGCAGATGGAAAGAATACACAGAGTTACTGTACCAAAAGGAAATAGGTGATGTTCAACCATTTCAAGAGATAGCATATGATATAAAGCTAATGGTACTGAAGGAAGAAGGCCAAGGTGCATTGAAAAAATTGGCAAAATACAAGGCCCCAAGAATTTATGGGATAAAAATTGAAATTTTTCAAGAAAGTGAGGTGGCACTTAAGGCATTCATTCCTTTATGCAAAGATATTTGGAAGACAAATATCTGCCCGACTAATTGGAAGAGATCCATATTTGTGCCTGTTCCAAAGAAAGGTGACCCAACAGATTGCAGAAGTCATCGGACAATAGCTTTAATATCCCATACAAATAAAGTTTTACTAAAGGTAATACAGAAATGGCTGTAAGCATACATTGACAGAGAACTTCCAGAGGTTCAAGCTGGATTCAGAAGAGGCCATTGAACGAAGTATATCATTGCTGATGTTCAATGTATCTTGGCTAAAAGCAGAGACTATCAGAAAGATGTTTGCCTGTGCTTTATTAACTATGCAAACGCTTTTGGTTGTGTGGATCAAGACAAGCTATGGACAACATTGCCAAGCATGAGTATTCTTGAACACTTAATTGTGGTCATGAAGAATCTGTACATGGACCAAGAGGCAGTTGTTCAAACAGAACATGGGAACACGGAGTTTTTAAAATTAAGAAAGGTGTGCTACAGGGTTGTATTCTTTCACCATACTCATTCAACCTGTATGCTGAGCAAATCCTCTGAGAAGTGGGTTATATGAAGAAAAATGTGGCATCAGGATTGGAGGAAGACTCATTAACAACCTGCAATATGTAGATGATACAACAGTGCTTGCTGAAAGTGAAGAGGACTTAAAATAATGAAGATCAAAGAGCACAGCCTTCAGTATGGATTACATCTCAATGTCACGTAAACAAAAATCCTCATCACTGGACCAATAAAAAACATTCTTATCAACAGAGAAAAGATTGAAGTTGTCAAGGACTTCATTCTTCTTAGATCAACTATGAACACTCATGGAAGCAGCAGTCAAGAAATCAAACAACGTAATTCATTAAGCAAATCTGCTGCACAAGAACTTTTTCAAGTGTTGAAGAACAAAGATTTCAGCTTGAAGTCTAAGGTGCACCTGACCTAAGCCATATTATTTTCAATATCCTCATATGCATGTAAAAGCTGGACAGTGAATAAGGAAGACCGTAGAAGAATTGATGCCTTTGAGTTATGGTGTTGGAGGAGAATATTGAAAGTGCCATGGGCTGCCAAAAGAACCAGCACATCTCTGTTGGAAGAGATGCAGCCAGAGTGCTCCTTGGAGGTAAGGATGGCCAAACTTCGTCTCTCATACTTTGGAAATATTGTCAGGAGGGACCAGTCCATGGAGAAGGATGTCATGCTGGGTAGAGTGGAGGGTCAGAGAAAAAGAGGAAGACCCCCAATGAGATGGATTGGCCAAGTGGCAGCATTGATGGACTCAAGCATGGCAACAGTAGTGAGGATGACCCGGGACTGGGCAGTATTTCATTCTGCTGTGCATAAATTTGTTATGAGCCAGTACCGACTCCATGGCACTTAACAACAACTGTAGTCCTAGTGTGGATCTGTGGGTTAATGCACTAGACTTCAAAGTCAGTTTTAATCTCAAGGTAGATGATTCAAGCTCATCATCTGTTCTGGTAAACCCTATATAGGGTTGCTATGAGTTGGAACTGACTCTTTGGCCTGTATGGAATCTTGGTGTGGTGCTTTCGGTTTATGTACTGAACTGCAAAGTTTGTTGGAACTGCAAGGCCTGTGGGTCAACCTCACCAGCCACTCCTTGGAAACACTATATAAACACAGTCTCTATGTGTCGGGACTGACTCAATGGAACCTAACAACAACATATATGCATTTACACCTTATAAAGTCAAATAAAAATATAGTTATGAGAAATCCAGTTCATGTATATATGACTTATTCCAAATAAAACATGTCTAAAATTGTCTTTGCAATTAGTTGATGGCTGAAGACAAGTTCTCCCAGAACAACACTCTTCTGCATTTTATTAGTGTGACTTCAGAAGCAGGTCTAATTAAAACTGTATTCTCTGAGGCATTCTTTTAGGCAAGTTAAACTCAAGACCAAGAGCTCATCTCAGAAAGTTATGGTAGCTGTTTTTGGAACTCCAAAATTATAATCTTGATAGGTCAGGAAATTTCTGCCAAAATTTTTTGGTCCATCACAACAATGCATCTGTTAATTGTTCAAGGATAGCAAGAAATGTCCTATAAGAATTTCATTGAATAATCTTACCCTCTCCACACTATAGCCCAGATCTTGCTCCCTCGGGCTTCTTTATGTTCCCCAAATTCAAAGAATATTGAAAATGAATAAAATTAAATTAATAAAGTAGAATCTCTCATTCTTAATTGTTGTGAATTGTAAAGTGAAGAATTATTTGACACAGGCTTACAGAAATTAAAACTTCATCATTAGAAGTGTATAACATAATATGGAAAATATGTAGAGAAACAATATATTTACATTTTGATATTTTTATTTATTGAAGGTTTCTATGATTTTTCAGAAATATTTTTTACTTGCTCTCAAAATTTTTAATCTATCTATCTATCTATCTATCTATCTATCTATCTATCTATCTATCATATGTCTTTGTTGTAGCTGTTGGGTGCTGTCCAGTCAGTTCACACTCATAGCAAACCTTTGCACACAGAACAAAATACTGCCAAGTTCTGCACCATTTTCACAATTGTTGTTTGAGCTCATTGTTGTTGCCCCCCATTTCATTGGGGGTCTTCTTTGCCACTGATCTTGCACTTTACCAAGACTGATGTCCTTCTCTGAGGACTGGTCCCTCCTGATAACATGTCCACAGTATGAGAGATGAAATCTTACCATCTAGTTTCTAAGGAACATCCTGGTTGCAATTCTTCCAAGACAGATTTGTGTGTTTTTCTGAAAGTCCATGGTACTTTTGATATTCTTCTCCAACATCATAATTCAAATGCATTAATCCTTCTACAGTTTTCCTTATTTGTTGTCTAACTTCTACATTAAAAAGACAAACAGACAGTATTATAAGTCCTTGTCACTTCCAGCAAACATATCTCAGGTTGTTAATGAGCGTCCTCCTCTAATCCTGATGCCATTCTTTTTCATATAATCTAGCTTCTCAGATGATTTGATAAGTATGCAGATTTAATAATTATGGTGAAATAATTCAACCCTGGAGTAAAACTTTCCTGATTTTAAACCATTTAGTAAACCATTGTTCTATTAGAATGACTGTCTGTTGGGTTATTTACAGATTCCACATGAGCACAACTAAGTGTTCTGGAATTCTTTGTGATGTTATCATAGTTTGTCATGATGCACACATTCAAAAGCCTTCACATAGTCAATAAAGCACAAGTGAACATCCATCTAGATTTATTTAAGGAAAGAGTGTTTTGAATAATTTACTTACTGTGCCATCTTGCTCAGAAGTACTTGATTAAGAATATCAGTGTTTACAAAATCCACTGACCTAGCATCCTCACACCCTGGAAAATTAAAAGGAACATCTGTGTTGGATAAAAATATTCAAACTATAACACTTGTTGCAATACAAAGAGGAGAATTTTGTAATTTAGTTTCTTGGAATAAATGATGACTATTTGAGATGCTAAATGTTTTTCATGTTTCATCAGCATTTGACTAAGTGGAATGAAATGTAAAAGGATTATACTATATGAAGCAAAAAGTTAGATGAGCATAATTTACGTAAATCATAGACCAATCATAGCACTTGAATAATTGTGGAAACCCAGCACGTGTCAATCATACCAATTGCCAAAACTCTCAGTGATGTCCACAGAAAAGAATTTGATACCATGAAAGATCTCTGTTGGCCTAGGAAAAAAGTACACTCTTTATATCAGGACAAATAGAGTCTAGATAAAATAAAGCAGCTACACTAGTGGGATGATATTGTTCTTGTTACCCAGATAGTGGATCTATTGAATAATTTACATTTATTCCTGCAAAAATAATAAAGCTATAGGGCAACTACATTATATTGCCTTATAGATATACAGATAGATAGATAGATAGATAGATAGATAGATAGATAGACAGACAGACAGATAGATAGATAGATACATACATACATAGATAGATACATAGATAGATACATAGATAAATAGATAGATAGATAGATAGATAGATACATAGATAGATAGATAGATAGATAAAGGAGACTAATTCTTTAGTATTATGGAGTTTAAGTGTTAGTTTAGGAAGCAAACAAAGCACATCAACAATGGCACCATGGAGATAATAAAATGGTAGTAAGACTACTTAGTGACTTAAAAAAAAAGAACAATTGATTAAAAAAATATTTTGGAATAAGAAGTGAACTGAAATAGGTATTCCAGATTGTTTATTATAGAAGAAAAATTCTAAAACTATAGAACCAAACATCTATTGATAATACTCAAGTTCAGACTAAAGCTGAAAAAAATGAACACTCCCAACTGCAGTGAAAATATGAACTTAAACACTGTTGTTGCTTTGTGTCTTTGAGTCAGTTCTGACTCCTAGTGACCCTGTATGAGTTTTCTGAGGCTGTAAATCTCTATGGGAGCAGAACACATCATCTTTATCCTGAGAAATGACTTGTTGGTAAGAATCACCAATGTTGGGTTAAACAGTACAATGTGCAACCCACTATGCCACCTAGGCTCCCACCTTCAGTATATCTCACCTATATTTAGAGATCATACCAATAACAGATCAAATCCAAATTACACTAATGTTTGAAGGCAGGAGAGTTGTGGAATGTTAACAAGAACATTGTATGTAAAGAAAACAAAATTTCATTAAAATGATATGAAAGAAAGAGAAAACCACAGCACATATCAGAAGATACCCTAAAAGGTGTTCCTGAGTGTAGAGAAGCTAAAGCAACTGGAAGAAATGATGAATAAAAAGGTTGAACAGAAAATTTTAAAGGGCAACTTGAAAAGACAAATTATTAAAATGAAATGTCCAAAGGTCAGAAAACCAAAGGGAAAAACATACTCAGTATTTTTCAAACTGAAAGAAATGAAGCCTCAACTTGTAACACTGAATATCCAATGAGCAAAATATCAAGTAACACAAGAAGTATCAAAACAAGATGGAAAGAAAAGTTATTTTTATGGGAACCACAGTGCAAGGCAGCCATTACAAAATGGGAGGGCAGATGAGTCTGGCCGGATGCAGGCCAGTGGCCAAAGGTCTTTCTAGTTAGGAAGGCTCATGTTTAGTTCTTTCAGTTATACACCCAGAATATCTGTAAACATGTATTGATAATTATTGATGATTCAAGTGCACAAGTTGAATCATCAATAACAACCAGAAACCACAACCTTATAGATAGCCATCATTTCTTAAAAAAAAAAAAAAAAAAGGAAAAATAACAAGAAGATGGAAAGTATAAATTGATTCACTGTACCAAATAGAATTGGTCAATGTTGAACATTTTCATGAGGTACCATATGATCAAGAAATGAATGCACTAAAGGAGGGAGTTCAAGCTGTAATGCAAGCATTGACAACAAGCAAGGCTCTAGCAATTATGGAATACATACTGAAATGATTCAACAAAATTATGCAGCACTAAAGGCACTCATTCATCCATGCTGAGAAATTTTGGAAGAGAGCTACTGGTAATTTATTGGATGAGATCCATATGTTTCCTTATTATTAAAAAGGTGGTCCAATAGAATGTGGAAATCATCTAACAGTATCATCAATATCATATGCAAGTGAATATTTGCTGAATATGATTCAAGAATACTTAAAGAAATACACCAACAAGGAGCTTACAGACATTCAAACTGGATTTAGAAAAGTATGTGAAATAAGAGATATCATTGTTGATGTCAGATTGATCTTGGCTGAAAGCAGAGAATACCAGAAAGGTGCTCACATGAGCTTTATTAACTCTTCAAAGGCTTTCAATTGTGTGGATCATAACAAACTGTGGATAAACTTGTGTATAATTGATATTCTACAACATTTAATTGTGATTATGAGGAACTTGTGCATAGATCAAATGCAGTCTTTAGACCATAATGAGTGAAGAGTGATTGGTTAAAAATCAGCAAAGGTTTGTGCTACATTTGTAGCCTTTCATCATACTAATTTGATCTTTATTCTGAGCAAATAATTCTAGTAGCTGGATTATATGAAGAACATAGCATTAGGGCTGGAGGAAGACAGTATGCAGATGACACAACCTTATTTATTGAAAAAAAGACTTGAAATACTTACTAATGAAGATAAAGAATACAGCCCTCATTATGGATATTGCAGTCCAATATAAAGAAAACACAAATCCTCACAAACAATTAAATAACAGCATGATAAATGGAAAAATAGCTGAAGTTGTCAAAGACTTAATTTTGCTTGGTTCCACGAAAAGTACTCATGGAAGCAGCAGTCATTAACAAATTTGCTGTAATAGACCTATTTAAAGCATTAAAGGAGCTCTGGTAGCGTAGTGGTTACAAGTTAGGCTGCCAACCTCAAGGTCAGCAGTTAGAAACTACCAGCAGTTCTGTGTGAGAAATATGAGGTGTTTTTCTCCCATAAAGATACAGCCTTAGAAACCCTGTGCAGGGTCACTATCAGTTGGAATTGACTCCATGGTACTTAACAACAAAACATTAAAAAGAAAAGATACCACTTTGAAAAATACACCTGAACTAAGTCATGGTATTTTCACTTACCTCATATGCATATGAAAGTTGGACAATGATTAAGGAAATCCAGAGAAGAATATATGCATTTTAATTGTGGTGTTGATTAAGAATATGTAAAGTACTATGTACTTGCAGGAGAACAAAAATATCTGTCTTAGAAGAAGTATAGCCAGGATGCTCCTTAGAAACAAAGACTGGGACACTTCATTTCTCATATTTTTGACATGTCAGGAGAGATCAGTCCCTGGAGAAGAACTTTATATTTGGTAAAAGAGCCTTTGCTAAAAAAGAGAAAACCCATAAATAGATTAATTAACTCAATGGCAGCAATAATGAGCTCAAATGTATCAATAATTGTAAGGAGGACTGAGCAGTGCCTCTTTCTGTTGTGCACAAGATTATTATGAATCATAATTGACTCAACAGCACCTAACAATAGACTTCCTTAATTTTCTCAAGTTTCTGCTTGAACTTGAATATAAGCAAATAATGGTGTGTTCAACAATTGACCTCTGACCTTGTTTTGGTTGATGATATTGAGCTTCTCTATTGTCTGTGTCTGTAGATGTAGTCAATTTGATTCATGCAGGTTTCATGTGATGAGGTCAACTTGTATAGTTGCCATTTATGTTGTTGAGAAAAGTTATTTTCAATAAAAATCATTCTTGTAAAATTCTACCATGAGAGCTCCAGCATAATTTCTTTTACCATAGCCATAGTTTCCAACTACCAATCTTTCCTCTTTGTTTCCAACTTTTGCATTCTGATCACAAGCAATTATCAATGTATTTTGATTGCATGTTTGATCAATTTCAAACTGAAGGACTTGGTAGAATTCTTCAATTTCATCATCACTGCCTTTAATGTTTGATATATAAATTTGAATAATTGTCCTTATATTTGGTCTTACTTGTAGATGCATGGATACTATCCTATCACAGACACATACTTCAAAGTAGATCTTAAAGATGAATAAAAAGCCATTTCTCTTCGGGTTTTCTTTCCCAGCATAGTATACCATATGATAAGCCAATTCAAAATGGTCAATACCAGTACATTTCAGTTCACAAATGCCTATGATTAAATGTGTACCATTTAATTTTTCTTTCCAATTTTCCTAGATCCATACTTCATACATTCCATGTTCACATTATTCATGGAGTTTGTTGCTGTTGTTAAGTGTAGAGTCAGTTCTTATCCATAGGGATCCTATATAAGATCAGAACCTAGGTAGTGTTTCAGAAGCTGTAAACCTTTACAGGAGCAGAAAACCTCACTTTCTCCCACAGAGTGAGTGGTGGACTTAAACTACTGACCTTGCAGTTTGTATCCCAGCTTGTAATTTACTATGCTGCCAGGATTCCTTCGTCAATGAATAAGAATCTTGAAATCTTCCTTTCCTATTTTTGGTGTTGTTGTTAAGTGCTGTTGAGTGGGTTCCGACCCATAGGGTTTCCAAGGAGCTACTGGTGAACTTGAAGAGCTGACCTTGTGGTTCAAACCGACTTTGGAATTCAGTGCATTAATCTGCAGCGCCACACCAGAAACTCCTTGAAATCCTATACAGGGATTTATGGGTTATAACCAACTTGAAGGCACTTAACAACAACAAATGTTAACAAGATCATGTCCTTCTGAAGGGACTGGTACCTCCTGATGGCATGCCCAGAGTAAAGGAGAGAAAGTTTCACCACCTTCACTTCTAAGAACTTCATTCTAACTGTACTTCTAACAACACCATAATTTGAAAATATCAATTAAACTGTGGTCTCCCTTACTCACGGTCAACGTTGCACATGCATATTAGGTATTGAGAGTACCATGGGTTGGGTCAGGAGCATCTTAGATTTCAATTTGCATCTTTCTTTCTAAACATTTTAAATAGTTCTTTTTGCAGAAGATTTTCTGAATATAATATGCTGTTTGATTTCCTGTCTGCTACTTATATGTGCATTAATTGTGGATCCAAGAAAATTGACATATGTGACATTTATTTTCATTTATCATGATGTTGCTTATTGTCTTGCTTTGAAGATTTTTGTTTCTTTTTGTTGAGGAGTAATCCATATTCGAAGTCCTGGTGGGGTGCTGTGGACTAATTCACTGGACTGCAATGTTGCTTTGAACCGCATTGGCTCATCAAGCTTCTCATCAGCTGCTCCTCAGAAATCTTTTAGAGGGTCTGCTATGGGCTGGAACCAACTGGAAGGCACTTAACCACAGCAATACATATTCAGTGGGATGGAGATGAGGCTTTCCACTCTCACCAAGATTTACAGGATCTGACACTCTATACTTGGTTGCTGTGAGTTAGAACCTATTCTATGGCATTTAACAACAAAAACAACAATCCACATTCATGGTTATAGTTTTTACTTGGCTTTCAGCAAACAAGTTTTGGTATGTGGACATCACAGGTTATTAATGAGTATTTCTTCGATCCTGATGCTGTATTCTTCTTGATATAATCCAGCTGTGGAATTATTTGTTCAACATGCAGATTGACTATGGTGAAAGGTTAAGATTCTAATACACAATTTTCTTGATATTAAGCTATGCAGCACCCTTTGTTCTATTCAAGTGCCTCTTGGTCTATGTATAGTTCCCTCATAAGCACAATTAAGTGGTGTAAATTTCTATGCTCTGCAATGTTACCCATAATTTGCTCTGATCCACGCAGACAAATGTCTTTGCAGGAAAATAATGGTATCTATTACTTTCAGCCAAATTTCATGTGACAATATCATCATTGATATCCTTTGTTACATGTCCTCTTTTGAATCTTGTTGGAATTTTTGACAGTTCTCTGTCAATGAATTTTTGTAACCATTTTAAAATTATCCTTATCAAAATTGTACTTGCAAATGATTTTATTGATACTGTTAGACATTTTCTACATTATAGTGGATCACTTTTCTTTGAAATGGGCATGAATATGGTTGATTGAAGTAGGTTGGGTAGGTAGTGTCTTCCAAATTTCTTGGCATAGTGAGCATCCCCATTGCTGCATCCATTTGTTCAAACATTTCAATGTTAGATATTTAGAATAGGGAAAGAAGGAGGTCTCAAGTCATTCTAGGTATGGCCTGTTTCTACAGGAAACAAGCCAACTCACAAATGAAGAGTATAGGAGATAGCAGATGAGGGAGAGAGAACACTGTTTGTTACAGGAAATAAAATTGGTTGAAAGGTAAGTGAGGGGGAATCCATTTTAAGGAGAAATAAAGTTAGAAGATGAGAAGCTGAAACCTGAAAAAACATAATTCTCAGAAGAATTCCATATACAGGAAATTATATATGGACCAATTCCTCAGGCATCCTAGCCTGGAGAATAGCTTACCCCCACCCCGACAAAGGGACATATAAAGAAGCCAAATTGTACTTGGGGCTTCACCTCCTCTTCTTTTGCAAGGTTGACATCCATTCTTACCTCTGTAAGAACGTCTATGCTTATAATAAACCTGTGTTTCATTTTCCTAACCCTTTTGGCTTTCTAACTTCTTTTGCACTGATTGTGTCACACCTTATCAATTATTTGGAAGAATAGTAACATTGTTGAAGGGAAGACAACTTAATCATGACACTGCCTGTGGTGCATTCAAATGTTGAAACATTTCAATTGGTATTCCATGGAGCCTTATTTTTCAACAATATCTACAATGCAGTTTGGACTTCTTCCTTTAGAATCATTAGTTTCTGATCATATGTTACTTACTGAAATCATTGAATGTCAACCAACTGTTTTTGGTACAATGACCATGTTTATTTTTTCCATCTTTTTTTGATGCTTGAATCATTCAATATTTTGCCCATGTTATCGTTAAATGTTGTCGTGTTGATTCCGACTCATAACAATCCTGTATAGGATTTTCAAGGAGTAACAGGTGAGATTGAAGAGCTGACTTCAAGGTTGGCAGTCAAGTGAGTATGCTGCAGCACCATACTAGGACTCAAGTTTGCCTTCTTTGGCTGCCCTTTGAAATCTTAAGTTTAACTCTTTTACTTCATCATTTCTTTTATTAGCTTTAGGTTATTTCTATTCCAGAGGATGTATTGGAATCTTTTCCAAAAACCACTTTTTTCTTTTATTTCTTCCCTTCTATCATCAGTGTCACTATGAGTTGGAACCTCAAGACACTCAACAACAACAATCTTTGGTGTTCAAAGAGATAAACCTACTCTTGTGATGGTCTCTAAATACAGCTGGAATCCTCAAACAGTGGAGTCCTGGTGTGGAACTGTAGGATAAACACTGGACCACAAGGATGGTGGTTCAAGTTTACCAGTCACTCCTCGAAAATCCTATACAGGGTCACTATGAGTCTGAACCGACTTGATGGTGCTTAACAACAAAAACAGCATATTCAAAGTAGTTTTTTGGCTTACATGGACGTGTTTTAATTTTATTCAGCTTCATATAATGCAGATATTCTGAAACTTCATTTAAATGATGGTCTTTATGGTACTGAACTCCTGGCTTTGTTCTAACTGGTGATATTGAGTTTCTTCATTATCCTTTGCAACAGAAATAGTTGGTTTGATTCCTGTGTATTCCATCTTGTGAGTACTATGTGTGTATTCACTGTTTATGTTGTTGAAAAAGGGTATTTTCATGAATAAGACAGAGTTCTTCAAAAATATTTATTATCAACAAATTTTTCAGTACTTTACCTTTTTTTTGTACAGAAATAGCATATGTAATATAAATTGTGCAATTATTCAAAATAATTAAACATTATATGAATTCAGAGTTACATTGAATTGTATTCAGGAATCAAACAGGAGTCAGAATTAAACTGATCATATCTCACATGTTTTCACACTGATAAAAATGGCAGATAAAAATGACAGTAATATTATGTAGTTTTATAAATCAGTGTTTTTTCCAAAGCCCTTGGACACCTTTACATTTTTCTTTATTCAATATAGAAATATAGTCAAGGCAATTTCATATACATATTTTGTGATAAAACTAAGAAGAATGTATCCACACAATCTTAAAACAAAGTCCTTAGTCAGTGACCACAGATTCCAAATTTGAATCACATTTGTATGGTTTGGAATTTATCAACTTGTTTCATGCATTTAGTTTGCTCAAGTTGTAGAGTTCTGTGACTATAACATGAAGAAAAGCCATAGCAAGTTGATCATTTATATTAACTATATGATTAATTAATAACAAGGAAGAAGTATGTCAAATGCTTCATTTGTATTACCTTGAATATTTTATGACATTATGATAGCCACACAAATTTGTCACTGATAATATTAACTGAATACTGGTGAGGCTTCTAAATGCATTGAATTTGCTTTCTTCCATCAGAATCCCCAACCTAAAAAGAAGCACCATGTTGGAGTTATTTATAGCCCCATTTAAACAACAAACCAGATAATTCACATCAACTGTTACATTGAGGAAAATTAGAAAAGTTATGGAGACTGGCACTTCTATTAGTCTCTTCTGGTTGTCTAGTGTGGTTGAATCAGTTCTGACTCAAAGAAACCCTGTATAGCAAGCAGTCCAGTGCTTGTTCTATAGCACAACACTAAGGTTTCTTATGGTGGCTAAAACAAATTACCATAAGCTGGGTAACCTAAAGCAACAGAATTGTATTTTCTCATAGTTCAGGAGGGTATGAATCAGAATTCAAGGTGTTAAGGGGATCATGCTTCCTCTGAAAGCTGTAGCAAGAAATTATCCCTTGCTTGTTTGATTGTTGTTGTTTTTAGGTGCCCTCTAGTCAGTTCTGACCAATAGGGAACCTATGTACAACAAAAGAATATACAACTGGATCCTGTGCCATCCTCAAAATTGCTGCTATGCTAGAGTCCATTGTTGTTGCCACTGTACTAATCCATCTCATTGGGAGGGTTCCCTCTTTTGTGTTGTCCATCCATCTGACCAAGAGTGATCTGTTCTCCAGGGACACATCCTTTCTGACAACATGTTTGAAGTATAAAAGACAAAGTCTGGCCATCTTGGTTTCAAAGGAACTTTCTGGTTGTGATTCTCCCAACACAAATTTGTTTGTTCTTTTGTTAGACCATGGAACAGTCAGTATTCTTCTTCAACATCATAACTCAAATGCATCAATTATTCTGTGGTCTTCCATACTCATTGTTAAATTTTAACAAACATATCAGGCTATTGGAAATGCAGTGTCTTGAGTCAGGTGCACTTGAGTCCTCAAACTGAAATATTTGCTCTTGAACTCTAAAGCAATGTATAGTTTGATTTCTTGACTGTTACTTCCATGAGTGTTGATAGTGGAATCAAGCAAAATAAAGTGTTTTTAAATTTCAATCTTTTCTCAATTTATCATGATGTTATTTATTTGTCCAGTGGTGAGTATGTTTGTTTGTTTTTTTTACTTTACATTAAAGTGAAACCTATGCCTAAGGTTGTGGTTTTTGATACTAATCAGTAAGTATTTTACATCTTTTTAGATTTCAACAAACAAGGTTGTATCACCTACATATTGCAGGCTGTTAATAAGTCTTCTTTCAATCCTGATACCAGGTTCTTCGTTATTTATTCCTGCTTTTTGGATTATTTGTTCAGCATACTGATTGAATAAGTATGGTGCTCTTTCAACCTTGGTGCACACCTTTGGTGATTTTAAACCATTTAGTATTACCTTGTTATGTTTTAATGACTGCCTTTTAGTTATTGTACAGGTTCCTTAATAGTACAATGAACTGTTTAAGAGTACTCATGCTCTGCAATGGACAATCATAGCTTGTCATGATCTACACAGCCAAAAGCTTAAGCGTAGTCAATTGTTGTTGTTGTTAGGTGCCATAAAGTCGGTACCGACTCATAGCGACCTTAGGCAGAGAAGAAAGAAACACTGCCTGATCCTGGGCCAACCTCACTGCTGTTGCCACTCTGTTGAAAGAATACAACCTTGTCGCAAACCTTTCTTAATTTTAAAACATTCAGTGTTCCCATGATCTGTTCAAACAACTGCCTCTTGATCCATGTACAGATGCCTCATGAGCACAATTAAATGTTCTGGAATACTCATACTTTGCAATGTTGTTCATAGCTTGTCATGATCCACACAATCTAAAGCCTTTGCATAGTCAATAAAACACAGGTAAACATCTTTCTGATATTCTTTGCTTTCAGCCAATATCCATCAGAAATCAGCAATGATATCCCTCATTCCACGGCCTCTTCTGATTCCAGCTTGAACCTCTAGAAGTTCCCTGTCAATGTATGCTTGCAGCTATTTCTGTATTTCCTTCAGTAAAACTTTACTAGCATGGGATATCAAAGAGATTGTCCGATGATTTCTTCATTCCATTGGGTCACCTCTCTTTGGAATGGGCACAAATATGGATCTCTTCCAATCAGGCAGCCAGATAGTTGTCTTCCAAATTTCTTGGCAGAGATGAGCGAATGCCTCCTGTGCAGCCTCACTTTCTTGAAAGATTTCAATTTTTATTCCATCATTTCCTGGTGCCTAAATACCATAAAAAAGTAAACATCTTTCTGGTATTCTCTGTTTTCAGGCAAGATCCATCTGAGGTCAGCAGTGATATCCCCAGTTCCACATCCTTATCTGAATCATGCTTGAACCTCTGGCAGTTCCCTGTCAATTTATTGTTGAAGTCTTTTTAAATTATCTTTAGCAAAATGTTACTTGCATGTGATATTAATGATATTTTCTGATGATTTCTACATTCTGTTGGGTCACCTCTCTTTGGAATGGGCACAAACATAGATCTCTTCAAATCAGTTGGCCAGATAGCTTTGTTCCAATTTTTTTGGCATAGATAATTGAGTGCCTCCAGTGCTGCTTCATTTTGTTCAACTATTTCAATTTGTATTCCATCAATTCCAGAGTCTTCAGTGGACCTTGGACTTCTTCCTCCATATGATCATATGCTAACTCTTTAAATGGTTGAACATTGACCATTTCTCTTTGATATAGCATCTCTGTGTATTCCTTTCATCTTTTTTTTTTTTATGCTTTCCATATCACTCAATATTTTACCCATAGAATCCTTCAATATTACAAGTCTAGATCTGAATATTTCCCTTAGTTCTTTCAGCTTGAGAAATGTCTGGAAAAAAAAATCCTCCTTTTTCATTTGAAGGACTAAGTGTTTTTTGTTGTTGTTTTTTTTTTTTTTTTTCTCCACTAGAATACGACTAAGGTCACATTCAGGATCAGAAATTAGCATTTGAACATATCTTTTATTGGTTTCACAATTTAGCCCCTCAGCACTGTCTAATGGAGTCAGAAATCTAACTAGGTAGTAAATAATTACTAGGCTAGATTAAAGTAAAGAGAAAAAGTTGGATTGTTGAGTTCATCATTTTGTTCTATTTGCTTCCTATGGGCATTTGCTTATTTCAAAAAGTCAACTGAGGTTGAGAACTGTACCTACAATAGCCTGGTAAATTTTATTTGTGTGTACAAACTGAACATATTTTAGCCATAAGTCAATTTTTTGTGTGGACTATACTGTTAACCATGAAGAAATTACAATACATGACAAATTTCAAAAGCTCTGTCAATTTAAAGATGATATGAGTTAAAATGTGGGTTTATATATTTGAAAAATTAGAATATTCTCAAATGTGAAATAAAGGATTTATTTTCAAGTCACCTGTCACAATTTCATATCATGCCATGGGGAATGAATTGGACTAGAGTGAATCTCATAAAAAAACTAAAAAAATGGACAAAATACAAGAAAGAGCTATTTTCAGTTGTTAAGTAACAGAGTCAAAAGACTGGTCATTGAGAAAAATGAAAATAATTTAGATGAGTCATATCATTGTATAGAATTCCAAATCTAAAATAATATTCAAACATATGAAGTTAAAATCAAAACAAAACCTAACAGTTTCTAAATTGAGAAAACAAGGAATAGAGTGCAGGGAGAACCTGATAGCTAGAATTTATGGGAAAGAGCACTGAAATTGGGAGTAGCACACACACACACAAATTCCTGGAATCTGCACAGCAATCCCATTGAGTTTTTCACTAAATGCAATTCTATGCTTGCAAAGGGTGAAAACTCCCAATGATATAAAAGAGAAAGTTCAGACAAAGGAATAATTATCTGAAAGTTTTAAGATTATAAATTATCAGAGCTCATGTAAAGCCAAAAATTGTTCAGTTTTAACCAGTGTCTTGTTGTTTATCAATGCCTTCAATGCACCTTGGACGTCTTCCTTCAGGATCATTGGCTGTTGATCATACTCAAATAGTTGAACATCTATCTTTTCTTTTTGGTACAGTGACTCTGTGTATTCCTTCCATCTTCTTTTGATGCTTTTTGCATCGTTCAATAATTTGCCCAGAGAATCCTTCAATACTGCAAGTCGAGGATTGAGTATTTTCTTCAGTTTCCTCAGCCTGAGAAATGCTGAGTGACTTCTTCTCTTTTGGTTTTCTAACTCCAGGTCTTTGCACATTTCTTTACAATGTTTGACTTTGCCTTCTCTACCTGACCTTTGAAACGTTCAGTTAGGCTCTTTTACCTTTTCACTTCTTCCATTTATTTTATCATCTCCACACTGGAGAACAAGTTTCAAAGTCTCTTTGGGCATCCATTTTGGACATTTTCTTCTTATTTTTCTTCTTAATGACCTTTGCTTTCATCCTGTATAATGATCTTACTGGCATGTCAAAATTCTTCTGGTATTTGGTGTTTAGAGTTTAATGCAGCAAATCTGTTCTCTAGATGGCCTTTAAATACAGATGGCATATATTCAGCATCATATTTTGGCTTTCGTGGACTTGTTTTAATTTTCTTCCACTTCAGCCTGAATTTGCATATGAACAATTAATGGTCTGTTCCTTGCCTTGTTTTGGCAGATTATATTGGCTTTTCCACTTTCTCTTTCCATAGATGTAGTCATTTTGATTTCTGTGTATTCCATCTGGGGAGGTGCATGTGAATAGTTATCTTTTATGTTGTTTTAAAAAGGTATTTGCAATGAACAAATAATGGTCTTACAAAATCCTGTAATGTGACCTCCAGCATTATTTCTATCACTAAGGTCTTATTTTCCCACTACTGATTTTTCTTCTTTAGTTTCCAATCTTTGCATTCCAATCACCAGTACTTATCAATACAACTTGATTGCATATTTCATAAATTTTCAGACTGAAGAAGTTGGTAAAATTCTTCCAGTTTATCATCACTGACCTTTGTGGTTGATGAGTAAATTTCCACTGTGCTCTAGCAGATAAGTAAATTTTAGAGAAGAATGGGGAAATTTTATCAAACAATGTAACTTTAACCATTCTTAACAAATAAAAAAGGAAGTAAAAATTAAATTTATGAATAAATATTCTCCAAGGAATCTTAAGCAGTGGGTCTTGCGATTTAGTTTATATAACATAAGAAATATATATGTAGCAGATTTCTTGGTAGCTCAATTTCAGGATATCTAGCAGCAAGCCTTGTTGAATTATAACTTATTATTGTCTTTTTAGAGCTCTCTGAAATGCCAGAAGAACAAACAAATCTGTCTTAAAAGAAATACAAACAGAATGCTTCTTAGGAGCAAGGATGGTAAGACTTCATCTCCTGTACTTTGGACACATTTGTTGTTGTTGTTGTTAAGTGCCATCGAGTCGGGTCCGACCCATAGCGACCCTGTACAGGGTTTCCGTTATTAGGTGCCATTGAGTTGGTACTGACTCATAGAAACCCTATGCACAACAAAACAAAACATTGCCTGGTCCTGGAACAATCTCACAATCCTTGCTACACCTGAGCCCATTGCTGCTGCCATTGTGCCAATCCATCTTACTAGGGGGTCTTCTTCTTTCTCTCTGACCCTCTACTTTATCAAACACGGTATCCTTCCCCAGTAACTGGTACTTCTTGATAACATGTCCGAAGTATGTGAGATGAAGTTTGGCCATCCTGGCTTCAAAGGAGCACTCTGTCTGTAAGTCTTCTAATACAGAGCTATTTGTCCTTTTGGCAGTCCATGGTACTTTTAATATTCTCCTCCAACATCATAACTTAATTGTGTAAATTCTTCTATGGTATTTCTTATTCACTGTCCAACTTTTTATGCATCTGAGGTTATTGAAAATACCATGGCTTGGGTTAGCACTTTATTAGGAGTGACCTGGAAAAGGACATCATAGTTGGTATGGTCAACTTGAAACAGGAAGCCCCAAACAAACTACAATGATACAAAGGCTACAAGAGTGGGCTCAAATATAACAACAATAGTAAGGATTGCATAGGACTTGACAGTGTTTACTTCCGTTGTGTGTAGGGTTGCTACAATCAAAGAGGGCTTGAGGCATCTAACAATCTTATAGCTATATAAATCTAAGCCACAATAATTTTACCACATACTTTTGTTTTCAGTACTGGATAAAAACCCTTTGCACTCTTCACTCATACAAACACAGTGTTGAGTTTCTTGACCCTGTATTTCCCAAGTCATGAACTGTTTCCTTTCTCTGCAAAACTTCTTGCTTTTACTTTAAACTGAAACCATGACTAAGCTGTATGACACTGAAGATTATTTATAATTAAACATCATATATTTGATTGATAGTAAATTTAGGAGATTTTTCTATTAGACAAAACTAATTGGTTACAAGAAAAACATTTCCGTACGGTGTGTAGTTCATTTATTAAATTTTTTCTTGTTGCTTTTAAGTGCCATCATGTTGGTTCTGATTCATAGTGACTCTGTATAGAATTTCTAAGGAGCAACCGGTGGGTTTGTCCTACAATATGAGCATGCTGAATAATGTGTGAAAGTAAGAATTCACTCATAAATAAAGTTAGCTTTTAACTACAAAATCAAATATAAAAGCTTGATCATGTACTGAAGACTTCATCATTTATTTTACTAATGCCTTAATTCAATTTTATATTGAATCAATTCTAAATCCTCTTGTCATGTTAATTATTTTTATAATGCAAAGAAGAAAATTTCTAACACTTCAGTATGCATAACTGGGTTTGTATTAAAAAAATGGATTCCCAGTGTGGCTTTATAGAATATAATGCAAGGTCAGTTTGAACAGCAAGGTCAGTGGTTCAAACTCTCTAGCCTCTCCTTAGAAAGCCTATACAGGGTCCTTATGAGTCAGAACCTACTCAATGGCACTTAACAATAACATCAAAAAGGCACTGTGTGGCTTTTATTGTGTACTAACCAGATGTATTTACAATATTCATAGAACGCTAAGGCAATACATGTGTAACACAGAATTTTCAATTAGTATTTTAATTATGCTTTGTGAAATCTAGTAATACTTTTTTTATTTCTTAAAAAAATAATGAGCTAAATCTCATCAGCATTATCTACTCTTATGGATAGCAATTTATATGATAAGCCATGCTGATCTACAAATGCATTACAAAAACTGAATTGCCACATGCTGTTCATGGAAATCAGTAATAGAACTCAGACTGTGATGATATTAAAGCAATACAGTAACACAATATTAGTATATATACTGAAATATTACAAATAAGTAGCAGAATTTTAGATAATGCTGATAAAATATTATAATGTAGTAGTGATTATACTGGCTTTATGTATTGTTAATAAAGAATATTACTAACGTAATTATGTTTTGCTATTCAACAGAATCAAAGTTTTGCCCAAATTGTAGCATTTCATGATACTAAAATAACATATTTTCCTGTTCTTGAAATTAGCTTCACAACCTGGAAACACTTGGTTAACATTTTCATTTTTTAATATATAAACAATATATATTAATATATAAACAATTCTGACTCATAGTGAAGCTAGATAGGCTTTCTGAAGCTCTAAATCTTAACAGGAACAGAATGCCTGACCTCTCTACCATGGTGCAGCTGGTGTGTCCACATTGAGGTCAGTATTCCAGTGCAGTTAAGCAAACCAAGGACTAAGTATTAAAAATTAGTAAGCTTTTGGAATTTATTTTATAGCAGTCAAGTGACTTAGAGCAGTTTTTTGTTTATTGTTACAATCAATCACAGTATAATTCCTTTCAGAAATTGAAGCACTGCTTTCAATAGCTTGAAAACAAGGTATTTACCTTGTTAGGTAAAAGATAACTATTCATTTTCTTCCAATTAGTACTTCTTATTCCACTGAGATTCTGACCACTCTGGAACTAAAATAATAATAATAATAATAAATAATCAGAATTTCCAGTATGATTCAAAATATACCAGTAATAAAGTCAGTCTATCCATTTATGATAGCGTACACATTGCTGACATTAATATTCCTAATGTTTCCTTGGTATAGCTTATTTTAGCCCTTAACTCACAACTAACAAAAGCTTATCATGCTAGAAACATAACCAAACCAGGTTTTTACTTGAAAAATTTATTTGTTTAATGGTTTATTAATTTTTCCTATTATCCATTATTGAATTATCTTTAGGAAAACTTCACATGCATGAGATATTAATGATGTTGTCCTATGGTTTCCACATTCCATTGGGTCACCTCTCTTTGGATCTCTTCTAAACAGTTGGCCAGGTAGCTATCTTCCAGATTCTTAGCATAAATGAATGAGAGCCTCCAGAGCTGCATTAATTTGTTGAAATATTGTAATTTTTATTCCATCAATTCTTAGAGCCTTGTTCTTTGTCAATGACTTCAGTATACATTAAATTTCTTTCCATTCCATTTCCTCTTTCTTGATCATATGTTACCTCTTGAAATGGTTGAACATTGACCATTATTTTTTTGGTACAGTGAGTCTGTATTCCTTACATCTTCTTTTGATGTTTTGTGCAACATCCAATAATATGTCTAAAGAATCTATTACTACAAGCTGAGATTTGAATTTTTTTCTCAGTTCTCTCAGCTCTAGAAATGCTTAGTGTGTTCTTCCCTTGTGGTTTTATAACATCGATCTTTGCACATTCCATTATAGCATTTGACTTTGTCTTCTCAAGCTGCCATTTGAAATATTCTGCTTAGTTCTTTTACCTTCTCTCTCTCTCTCTTTTTTTTTTTCATTTGCTTTAGCATCTTTACATAGGAGAGTAGGAGAGTAAGTTTCAGAGTCACTTCTGACATTCATTTTCACCTTTTCTTTCTTCATTGCCTTGTAATGAATTTTGCTTTATTTCTGCATGATGTTCTTGATGTCATCCATAACTCTTTTGTTTTTTATCATTAGTGTCTTAGGCATCAAATCTAATCTCTAAACCAGGTGTCATATATTCAAGGTCATATTTTGTCTCTCATAAAGTTTTTTAAATTTTATTCAGCTTCAGCCTGAACTTTCAGTTGAGCAATTAATTGTCTATTCAACAGTCTGCCCCTGACCTTGTTTTGCCTGATAATATGGAGCTTTTCCACCGTCCCTTTCCACATAGGTCTTCAATTTGATTTCTCTGTAGTCCATCTGTGCTAGTCCATATGTATAATCATTTTATGTAGTTTTAAAAAGGTATTAGCAAAAAAATTAGAAACGTATGTGCATAAAAAATTTTCTCCAAAAGAGTAAAAAAGGAGCCCACAGAACGGGGAAAAAAAAAAAAAAAACACACAAAAAACTTTTGCAACAACATATCAGACAAGGGACTAATTTCTAAAATCTATAAGAAATGACAACATCTCAGCAAGAAAAAGGCAAATAACTCAATTAAAAAATGGGCACAGGGCATGAACAGAGATTTCAACAAGGAAAACATTATGACAGCTAACAAAACATAAGAAGAAATGTTCACAATTGTTAGCCATTAGAGAGATGCAAATCAAAACAGTTTAATTTCATTTCATACCAGCAAAAATAGTGAAGTTCAAAAAAGCAGAGGACAATAAATGTTAGTGAAGATGTAGAGAGACTGTGTCCCTCCAACATTGGTAGTGAGACAGGAAAATGATTCACTGTGTAATCAGTATGAGGCTTCCTCAGAAAGTTGGAAATAGAAATATCATATGATCCAGATATTCCTCTATTTGGTTATATCCACAGAAATATAAGGCAGAACACAAGTAGATATATGCACACCAATGTTTATTGCTGCACTATTCAAAATATCAAAAAAATGGAGACAATCTAAGTGACTATCAATGAAATAATGGATAAACAAACTATAGTACATACACAAAATGGAATATTATGCTTCCTTGAAGAATAACTAAGAAGCTGCAAAACACTGCATAACATGGATGAACCTTGAGGACAATATACTGCGTGAAATTAGTCAGTCACAAAAGGACAAATATTGCATAAGACCAGTATTGTAAAAGCTTAAGAAAAGATACCAATACTTAAAAAAAAACAAAAACTTTGTTGGTTACCAAGAATGGGAGGGAGAAGATGGTAGAGCACAGATTAGGGGATAGACACATCTTAGCTCAGGTGTTGGGGAGGGCAATACACAAGAAGGAAGGGGAGGACAATACACATGAAGGGGGAGGAAGACAGAATAAAAAGTTTGATGGGGAACACTGAGACAGATTTGCATGGGCTGCAAGGAACAAAGGTAAATAGTGATGTATTCTCAACTTTGGAACAACACAGCCTTGTGATACAAGAATCAACACACAGTCTCAATAGGTAAAATAGGTTAAAAAAATGCTTAACTGTCATGTAGATACTGGTTTCCCTTATCTACTATTGTAAAATAAATACTTGAGTGGAATAGAAAGGAATATCGAGAAACACTATTAAAGAAAATGTATAAGCCCATATTCAGCTTATTGGAATAACTAAAAGGGGTTCCAGAACTTGCCCAATGAAAAGGGCTTCTTGCAGAGCCCTTGTGTATATAAGACCTTACGTGAAATCCTCAGCCCCATCCAGAATCTTCTGAAGTGGAACATTTTCACTTTAAAGGACATGCAAATCAACCCAGAGCAGCTAGAGGATCAGAAGACACTGCTTGAAAAAAAAGACCAGCAGGAAAAAACAAAATCAAAAACAAAAATGGAAGTCTCCTTGGCTGTTACAAGAATAAGCAAGCTGTTTGTCAGGGAGCCTTCAAGGCAAGCAATCAAGTCCCTTCATGAAAAATCCCACTCCAAGACTGAAACTCAAAAAGGAACACATGAACAAACATATGAGTTCACTGGTAAATGAGTTGGTCTACATTTGAGTGGAAGTGGGAGAAAGTCAGTAATGAAGATATGGGCTGAGTTCAACCATATACCAGACTCTTGTCAACCCTGAGATGAGAGAGAGAAGAGTAAAGTCTAGTTGGTCCAAACTTTGGGGAGACTTAAGAGCTCCTGAGCTCATGGAAATTGACCCAGCCACAAAGCGCTAGAGCTGAGTGAAGCATACAGGTAATATGAAATGGGGGGAAATGTACAAGAATGCCCAAACTTTCAGATAGTATCCATTTGACCTAGTTTTGATGGCTTGATGACCAGA
>NW_006408986.1:637350-638675 GCF_000296735.1 Chrysochloris asiatica
TGTACATCAAAAACAAAAATAGAGGGAATAGAATCAAATACTGTTAAATGATGATGCATAGAAGGGGTTGAAATCATTGCAGTGAAATAAAATACAATAGTGTAAGTGCAAAACCAATATTCTCCCATTTAAAAAAAACTCAATTCACAATAAAAACTGAAAAAAAAAACTGAAAAAAATAGAAAAAAAGAAAGCAAGCAAAAATGCCCATTGATTCCACCACCTCCATGACTTAATGACATAAATATTATTACATAATATTTTCTTAAAATATTTTTCATTATTGGCATTATATTTGAAATATAAAATAAGGTAAATCACTTGCAATGTTTCAGTATGTTAATAAATTCCAATTCTAACATTAAAGAACAAAAAATGTATTAGCAATGAAAAAGTCCTCTTTTTTTTGTTAAGTGCTTGAAAATCTGCTCTGATTCATAGTTATCCTGTATAGGGGTTCCAAGAAGTCCTGTTGTGGCACTGTGGGTCAATATGCTGGACTGCAAAGTCAGTCTGAACATCATGGTCAGCTGTTCAAGCTCAGCAGTTGCTCCTTGTTGTTCTTGTTGTTGTTAAGTACCTTCAAGTCCATGCTGACCCATAACAAACTTGTGTATGGTTTCCAAGGAGCAGCTGGTGAGCTTGAACCACTGACCTTGTAGTTCTAATGACTTCGCAGTCTGACATATTAGCACACAGTGCCACACCAGGACAGCTCCTTGGAAACCATAAAATGGGGCACCCAAGACCTGATGACACTTAACAACAACATAAGAATACCAAGGAGCAGTTGGAGGGTTTGAAACTCTGACCTTGAAGATGAAGCCAGCCTTGTGGTCCAGTGCTTTATCCTACAGTGTCTTACCAGGACACCAAGAAGTCACTGATCTTGAAAAACTGTAATATACAATATCCAGCATCATTTCCAAAACCAAAAGCATGTTTTCCAACTGCTGATCTTTAATCTTTGCTTCCAACCTTTGCATTCCAATCACCAGTGATTATCAATGCATCTTGATTGAATGTTTGATCAATTTCAGACTGAAAAAGTTGGTAGAATTCTTCAAATTCATCAGCAAAAGCTTTAAGTTTTGATGTGTACATTTGAATAATAATGGTATTAATTGGTCTTCCTTATAGGAAGTATTTGGCCTCTCTTTCTTTTGAGTCTGTCTTATTTTTTCAAACTCAGTTGAAATGTGCCCAGCATGGGTGACTCTGCACTCAATCAAAATATCAGTGGCTTAGCTTCCATCATCACATCAACTTGTAAATCACCACAATGCAAAAAACTTACAGATGAGTGATGGATATATATGTATATA
>NW_006408986.1:665430-676212 GCF_000296735.1 Chrysochloris asiatica
GACTAGACGGCACTTAACAACAACAACAACATATTATTATATCACATGCAGTATTGTACTTCAAGACAGATCTTGAAATAATTCTTTTTGATGATGCATTTGATGCTGTTATTCCTCTCAATATTTCATTATTAGCATATTAGGTCATGTGAGTGTCGGATATAAGATGGTCAATACCAGTCCGTTTCAGCTCACTAATGTCGCATTCCAATTAATTTTTTAACAACTTCCTATTTTCCTAGATTCATAGTTTGTACATTACATGTTCCTTTTATTAAAAGATATATACAGCTCATTCTCCTCATCTTGAGTTTTGCCCCATCAGAAAAAGACAGTTCACAAGATTTTACTTCATTTGTGTCATCATGATCAAGTCTACTTTTAGTAGGGAGCTCTTCCCCAGTTGTATTTTGAGTGCCTTTCAACTGAAGGGGATCTTCTTCTCGTGCTATTTTCTGACAGTATTCTGCTGCTATTCATAATGTTTCAATATTCAATATTTTGGTGCTGTCTGACCGTATTTCACTGCTATTCATAAGGTTTTCAGTGTCTAAATATTTGGAAGTATCTCCTTTTTCCAAGTCTTTCTTTGTCTGGAAACCCAGATAAAACCTGTGCACCATGGGTGGCAATAACCTCATACTGCTACAATGAAATATACATGTATCAGTGGAACAGTATTGAGAACCCTGAAATAAATCCATCCACATATAGTCTTTGACAAATGACCAAAACGCATTAAATGGGGACAAGATAGACTCTTAAAAATTGGGGCTAGTAAAATTAGAAATCCATTTGCAGAAAAATGATTCAAGACCCATATCTCACACTATATACAAAAAAAAAAAAATGCTCAACATGGAATGAAAACAAAATATAAAACCTAGAAATATTGTTGCTGCTGTTGTTAAGTGCCGTCAAGTCAGTTCCAACTCATAGCAACCTTGTATAGGGTTTCTGAGGAAAAGCTGTTTATAGTTTGAACCACTGACCTTGTGGTTCAAACCAATCTTGTGGTCCTGAGTTTATCCTATAGCACCAGAAAAGGACTCCAGAACTAAAAAGATCATCTATGAAAAATAGGGACAAATTTAGGGACTCTGATCCATGGCATAAATATATTATAACTAAAAACACACAAACATCAGAAAACAAAATAGATGTCAGGAGTCTCTTAAAAATTAGACACTTAGGTGCATGAAAAAGAGAGCCTACAGACTGGGGAAAATGTTTTTCAGTAACATACCAAAGGATGGACTAATCTCTAAAATTTATAGAAAACTATAACATCTCTACAAGAAAAAGATAAATAGTCCAATTTAAAAATGTACAGGGCACATGAACAAAGAAGTCTTTCAGGTGACCAATGAACATATGAAGAAATGTTCATGATCATTAGCCATTGTTTTCATTGTTAAGTGCCATAGAGTAAGTTCCAACCCATACTGACCCTGTATAGGATTTCCCAAGGAGTAGCTATTGAGCTTGAACAGTTGACCTTGTGGTTCAAAACTACTTTTCAGTATAGTGCACTAACCCATGGCTCCACACCAAGACATGGAAATAATAACAATTAGTTATAATCTCACCCCAGGATTAATAACAAAATTCAAAAAAACTAGAAAACTACAAGTGCCGGTGATGATATAGAGTGACCGAGATGTTCCTACATTGTTGGTGAGACTGTAAAATTGTGCATCCACTGAGGAAAATGGTATGGTACCTTGTTCCAAAAGTTGGAAATTGTGGTACTGTATGACCTAGATAGTCCTCTACTTAATATATATATATCCTTAAGAAATAAAAGCCATGACATGACACAAATATATATATACACACTGATGTTTATTGCAGCACTATTCATAACAGCTCAAATGTCCTTCATTGTATGTACGTACTACATCTTGTTAATCCTTTCTTTCACTAAAAGGATAAACAAGCTGTGGTATATACATACAATGAAATAATGCACACATAGTTGAGAAATAATGATGAATCTGTGGAACACATCATAATATGAATGAACTTGGAGGACATTATTTTCAGTGAAATTAGTCAGTGAAAAAGGACAAAAACTATATATGATCACTGCATCATTCAATAATTTGCCCAGAGAATCCTTCTATACAAAAGTTAAGGCTTGAATTTTTTCTTCAGTTACCTCAGCTTGATAATTGTTGAGCATATTCTTCCTGTTTGTTTGTTGGGTTGTTGTTTTTTTTGACTACAGATCTTTGCACATTTTATTGTAATATTTGACTTTGACCTTTGAAAATTTTTGTTCAGCTCTTGTACCTCCTCATTTCTTCCATTTGCTTTAGCATCTCTATGCTGTAGAGCAAGTTTCAGTGTCTCTTTTGACATCCATTTTGACCTTTTCCTTCTTTCTTGTCCTCTTAATGACCTTTTGCATTCTTCTTGTATGATGTTTTTGATGTTATCTCACAACTCTTCTGGTCTTTGGTTTTTAGTGTTTATTGTATGAAATTTGTTCTTCAGATGATCTCTAAATTCAGATGGGATATATTCAAGGTCATATTTTGGTTCTGTTGTACTTGTTTTCATTTTCTTCAGTTTCAGTTTTAATTTTCATATGAGCAATTGATGGTCTGTTCCACAATCTGCCCCTAGCCTTGTTTTCACTGATGATATGATGGAGCTTTTCCATTGTCTATTTCCGCAGATGTCATCAAATTGATTTCTATGTATTCCTTTTGGTGAGGTCCATGTGTATCTCTTGAGCTGTCTAAATAAGGTATTTGAAATGGACAAATCATTGGTTTTGCATAATTCTATCATGCCATCTCCAGCATCATTTCTATCACCAAGACCATATTTTGCATCTGCTGATCTTTCCTCTTTGCTCCCAACCTTTGAATTCCAAACACCAGTAATGATCAATACATTTTGATTGCATGTTTGATCAATTTCAGATTGAAGAACTTGGTAGAATTCTTCTATTTCATCCTCACTGGCTATAGTGGTTGGTGCATAAATTTGAATAGTAATGGTATTAACTGTTCTTCCACATAGGTACATGGTTATTATCCTATCACAGACAGTGTTGTACCTCATGAGTGATCTGGATATGCTTTTTTGGGCAATAAATGCAATACCATTCCTCTTCAATTTGTCATTCCAGGCATAGTAATCCATATGGTTTTCAGAATCAAAATAGCCAATACCAGCTAATGCCTAAAATATTAGCTCACTAATGCCTAAAATATTGATGTTTATATATTCCATTTCATTTTTGACAATTGCTAATTTTCCTATATTCATACTTCATACATTCCATGTTCAATTATTAATGGATGTTTACAGTTCTTTCTATTCATTTTGATTTGCTCCCCATCAGCAAATGAAGGTCTTGCAGGTTTTATTAACACAGGCTTTACTTCATTCACATCATCACTGTCAAGTCTACTTGATGAGGCAGCTCTTCCCCAGTCACATTTTGAGTGATTTCCATCCTGAGGGGCTCATGTTCTGGCACTATATCTGACAGTGTTTCTCTGCTAGTCAGAAGGTTTTAAGTGACTAAATATTCGGATGTAGCTCGTCATTCCTTCTTCCTATCTGTCTTCATCTGGAAGCTCATCTGAAATCTGTCCATCATGGGTGACTCTGCTGGTACTTAAAATACAAGCAGCATAGCTTACACAATCCCAGCAACTCACAAACCACCACAGTATGACAAACTGGCAGATGAGTTACTACTATCTGACTTATACTAACTCTATATATCTTTCCTAGGCTATAAATCTTTACAGGATCAAGAAGCCTCAGTTTTCTCTGGAGGAGCAATTAATGGATTCCAACTGCTGAAGGTTTTAAGTTGCTGATTTTGCAGTTAGAAATCCAATGTGTAACCATCCCACTATTCTACCAGGACTCCTTTAATAAAGACCCATAGTCTGAAATAAAGTTAAACCCTCTATTTTTTTTTTCCAGTATTTGTCTTATTTGATACTCATTTAGCTGTATGTTATTCAGATAACTGCATCAGTCAAAAATGAAAACTACTTCAAAAGTTATTTGATGTTTATACTATTAAGAATTATATTCAAATCTTTCATCTATGTTGTTATATTTATATTTGGATTTCTGGTATATAAAATTATCTTTATCCATAATGTTGAATTTTAATGTCTTTATCTTCTTGTTTTGTTATTTTACTTTTTATTTAATTTCTGCTACTTATTAGTGAACAGTTAATTGTTATTTCTTAACTGTGGCTGTGTTTCCACTAATATTTCATTTAGCAGTAATTACAAATGTTTAATATATATGGAAAAATAATGTGGGAGCCATGTCTGACTTTTCTTGGCTTCACAAGGAGGAAAGACTACCAAACTCAAAATTCATCCAAAGCCTACTGTCTTATGAATATTGGTTTCCCTTGCCTACTATTGTACAGTAGACACTTGAGTGGGATAGAAAGGAATATTGGGAAACATTATTACAGAAAGTGTGTAAGCCTGTCATCAGCCTACAACTGATTGGAATAACTAAAAGGAGTACTAGATATTGCTCAGTGAAATAGGCTTTTTTTCAGACCCTTTGGATTGTATAGTACCCAAGATGAAATCTTGAGTCCTATCCAGATCCTTCTGAAGTGGATGGGATAAGACAAGCAGACCAGCCTGGAGCAGGTAGACGGACAGAAGATACTTCTTGAAAGAAAGACCAGCAGGAAAAAAACAAAATAATAATGGCAGTCTGGTTGGCTACTATAAGAACAAACAAGTTGTTCACTGAGGAGCAATCCAGGCAAACAATCAAGTCTCTTCAGAACAAATCCCACTCCAAGACTGAAACTCAACAAGAACACATTAGCAGGCATGTAAGCTTGCTGGTAACCATATTAGTCCACTGGTGAGTGGTAGAGGAAGAAAGGCAGAAATGAAGATATGGGCCAAGTTTGACCATGTTCCACAGAGTCTCATTGACATGGAGATGAGAGCGAGAAGAGGATGTGCTGGTTGATCTGAAGTGTGGTGAGGCCTGGGCACTCCTGAGCCAATGGACAGGATATAACCATGAAGGACTAGAGCTGAGAGTGACGTGTCCAGCTGATATGAAGTGGAAGATAAATGACAATTTTTGATAAAGGAAACAAGTGTAAATTGCTACTATTTGATGAACTTGACCAATACTTATGGATGTTGTTGTTGTTGTTGTTAAGTGCATTTCAGTCAGTTTCATCCCATAGCACCCTGTATAGGGTTTCCGAGCAGCAGCTAGGGACCTTGCAGTTCAAACAGCTTTGCAGTCTGGGGTATTAACCCATAGCACCACATTTATGGATGTAGTATCTCAAAATACCAACTACAAGGGAAGGAGTCTTCACATCAATATCAATCCTATCCTTTCTGTATACAGGGTTTATAGGGATGTGCAACTTAGACATTGGCTACCTAAAATGGGGGGAAGAGGGAGGGCTGTCAATGCATGAAGTAACTGGCTTACAAGTTTTCAGGAAGACGGCTAGTTTCAGAGTGTGCAAGGGAAGGTAGAATCCCAACTGAATAGTTTTCATCTTGTCTAGATGGGTCTGGTGAAAGGAGATGGGGATAAGATTCTTGTGATTCAATATTGAGTAACTTTTATCATGACTAATTGTGACTGTCACAACTGTAAAGATATAAGTTTTGTAAGATAAATGGGGAGTAGTTAATCTTATAGTCCAGAAACAGAGGCCCCTTGGACCATCAAGGGAGAAGAGCACAAGCAGTATGCAGGACCTTATCTAGAGAAGCAGCAACACCAGAGATGGAGGTAGAGATGGGGATGGAGAGAGGGAGCACCAGAGGACTGCAGATTCATGGAAAGATAAAGGCTGTGTGCTGGTGGCCAAGAGGCAGGCTTTCAGAATGTGCCCATTGGGTGTTTACATGATTATATATCCCTGAGTGGTTTTGTGTACATCACCCCAAAAACAAACAAACAGAAACAGAGGGAATAAAAGTAAATACTGTTTTAAAAAATAGTCCAAGGCTGATTTTAAAGCAGAGGTCAGATATGCTTCCACTTTACAACCATTTTTCCCCAATTATCCATCCCACAGCACTCTCAGCTTTATATCTGGGTTCAATAATCCATTTTGTTCAATAATACATTTTAAAAATATTCATGATTGTGAATTTTATTAGGGAAGTGAACAGGGAAAATTCAGGGCCAAAACAAAGTCAAGATGCAGCATTTCTCTAGTCAGGAACTCTTGTCTGCCATATTACAGGCACACCTCATTCTTGTTTTTAGCCTCTTAGCCATAGGATCCCTTGGCCTCTGTCTTGCTTTAGCATATGTTACAAAACTATTTTAGTCAGTCTGTGAATGTCCAAAGGGCACATTCTTCAAGTCAGTCTCTTGCCCATAGGCGCTCAGCTGTACACAATCCATAAGCCTAAAGCTGGAAGCCCCATGTCACTGCCTTTGCTGTTGTCTTTGCCGCCATGGCTGCCCTTGTCTCTTGCTGTTGCCTTTTGAGTTCTATTCATGCTCTTCCTTCTTGATAGTCCTGGTATCATCACTTTATGCTGAAGTGATGGCTCCTTTTAAGCCTAGCTGGAGGGCAAAACTAACCAATTCCATCCATAAAGTCTGTGGCGCTGTGAGTTAATGTGTCAGACTGCAAAGTTGTGTGTACTGCAAGGTCGGTGGTTCAAGCTCACCAGCTGCTCCTTGGAAACCCTATACTGGGTCGCCATGGGTCGGAATCAACTCGATGGCACTTAACAACAACAGCAACAACTTAATCAATATGGAGTCCTGGTGTGGCACTGCGGGCTAATGCAGTCAGACTGTGAAGTAGTTTGAACTGCAAAGTCAGTGGTTCAATCTCACCAGCTGCTCCTTGGAAACCTTATACAGGGTCACTATGGGTCAGAATTGACTCAATGGCATTTAACAACAACAACAACTCAGTCACTGGAGTACTGGTGTGGCTCTGTGGGTTAATATGCTGGACTGCAATGTCAGCTTGAACCATATGGTTAGCAGTTCAAGCTCACCAGCAACAACTTGTAAACCCTATACAGGACCGCTATGGATAAGGACAAAGTTGATGACATTTAACAACAACAACAAAAAAAACAACACCTCAATCATTTGGTGGGAATTAAGAAGACTTTGGATAAAAAGCCAAATCAAGTAAATTCAAGGCACCACAGAATGCACAGAAATATAATTGTTTTATTGCTTTTTAAATTTAACAAATATACACTATCTTGAATTGTCATTAATTTTGATCATTGCTTTACGTGAAAGTATCAAAAATTTAAAATAAAAAATACAATGGTAATTGCAACTTCAATGAAGTGTTCATTATTATTTGATGAATTGTATGAATATGGGTGTTGTTGTTAGTTGTCATTGAGTAGATACCATCTCACAGCAGCCCTAAGTGTACAGAGCAGAAGTGCACAACATACGTTTTTCAAAGCTGTGATCTTTGGGAAGAAATATTGTCAAGTCGTACTTTCTGAATGTTTTTGAACTACTAAATTTTATATTAGTCATATAGATCTTAACCATTTAGTAGAAAACAACTCAGGGTCAGAGATATTCAGGGCACAGTTCTTCTAGTCAGAATAGCCATACCCACAGGCAAACCTCTCTCTGACCCTTGACCTTAGCCTGGCCTCTACTCTGATCTAGCAGTGTTATAAAGCTCTTTTAGGGTTGTTGATAAATGCTCACAAGCACACTACTCCACACTAAGCCTCAAACTGAAGGCACTTGCCTGTAGTTCCATGGGTCATCACACCTACATGCCCCAATGAAGTATCTGTAGGCATTTTACTTATCTGAAAGCAAGCCTCCTACCTAAGACATTTTGCTTTATTTGCTTTGTAAACAGGAAAATCCACCACTCTCTGTCATGCTCTGGCTCTTGATTTTTGTGGCTATTGGTCTTCTGCCAAACCTTTGGTGTTACAACTTTACCTGGGTTGAGGAGGTTCAGTGCACAGGGATCTTGAGGTCCAAAGACACACCTCTTACTTAAAACTTCCTTGATGGTGGTGAGATCCCCCAACTTGTTAATGAGATGGCTCTTTTTAACATATATTAGAGTTCCAAGTTTTCACAATCACAATTATATTAACAATCATTCACAACTAAATCAATTCATCCTTTTAGTATCTTCTCCCATCTTCTCTTACCAAGATCCATCAGGAAAAGAATCGTGTCATGGGAGTTACAAGGACTAAGAGTAAGTGAGTCATATGAAACAATTCACTGTATTGCAGAGATTGATGACATGACTTCGAAAATTATCAAAATATATTGTCTGAAAAACTTTCCAAGTCTTGATTCAAAGATATAAAGAAAGCCCCATGATTTCTAGAGTTAAAGGCATAGAAATGGGCATTTAGGGAAGTAAAAGTTGTATTCTTTATGTGGTAATGTATCAAAAAGCACAGAAAGTGATCTCAGAAATCTGAAGACAGTGTCCCTCAAGACATCATCTAAATAGTAATTAATGCATATATTCCTGTTTCTCATCAATGTAGTAGAAACTTCAGTTCAAAGGAAATTGTATAGAGTACTGAAAAGAGTATGCCTTGATAGCACAGAAAATTAATTCTAAACTAAGTATTGCTCTAGTCTCACTTATTAAAGCTTAGCACAAGAAATGAGAAAGCAAAGGTTAAATATATTCATATAAGATTTTAAAGATAGAATATTTTATAGAAAAGCAAAAATAATGTTTATAATGATGCAAAAATCACCAATACCAAAAAGTCGAAAATACAACATAAGATAGCCAATAAAATATTGCCAGATATGTAATAAAACAGTAAAGTCATATTCATCATGGAGAGAAAGAAATAAAGAAAAAATCAATTTAAACCAACTCAGAATGCCAATTGATGATTGAATTAATATACAGGTAAATTAAGATGGTTGTTACCACCATAGTCAACAATTTTAAGAAACTAATGAAAATGTAAATATTAAGTAAAAACATGATTTGAATCAAATGAGACCAAATCTTTTTTTTTATATGTTGGGACCAAAATGATGACAGCTGAGAGGTGAAAGAAAATGAATGCTATTAAAGTAGATTCAACATTACAGAAGAAAAGATTAGTGATCTTGAAGGCATAGCAATAGAGACTATCTAAATTAAAAGTCAGATTGGGAGGAAAAGAAAATGCAAAATAAATTAGAGCACCGATGACTTGTGACAGAATTGTTTTATTGCTGGGTGTTGTCAAGTCAGTTCTGACTTACAGTGACCTTGTGCAAAACAGAATGAAATGTGTCATCTTCACAGTTGTGGAGCTTGAGCCATGCTGCTGCCAGTGTGTCAATCCATCTTGTTGGAGGTAAGCCTTTTTTCACTTACCCTCCACTGTATTACCTAGCATGATGTCCTTCTCCAGAGACTGGTTCCTCCTAATAATATATCCAAATTATGAAGGACAAGGTCTTGACATCCTGTATTCTAAGGAGCATTCTGGCTACAATTCCTCCAACACAGATTTGTTTGTTATTCTAGCAGTTGGTGATACTTTTTATTATTATTCTCCAACACCAGAACACAAATGCATCAGTTCTTTGAAGGTCTTCCTGATTCACTGTCCAACATGCATATTAAGCTACTGAAAATATTATAGTTTGGGTCAGGCACTCCTTAATCCTAAAACTGACACCTTTGCTCTTGAACATTGTAAAGAAGTTTGTGCAGCAGATTTGCCTAATGCAATATGCTGTTTGATATCTTGACTGCTGCTTCCATGAATGTTGATACCAGATGCAAGCAAAATAATGTCTTTGACAATTTCAATCATTTCTCTATTTATCATGCTATTAATTATTGGTTATTGTTGAGGATTTTTGGTTTCTTTATATTCAGGTGCAACTCATATTGAAGGATGTGGTCTCTGATCTGCATCAGTAACTATATTAATTCCCCCTCTGTTTTTATCTGTATATCACAGATTGTTAATGACTCTTCCTTAAATCCTGAAGCCAAGTTCTTCATCATATAATCTAACTTCACAGATTATTTCTTCAGCATAAAGACTGAATACGTCAGAGAATACAACTCTGGCACACATCTTCCTTAATTTTAACCCATTCAGTGTTCCCTTAATCATGACCACAATTAAGTGTTCCTGAATACTCATATTCTGCAATGTTGTCCATAGCTTGCAATAATCCACAAAGTTGAAAGTCTTTACATAGTCAGTAAATCAGATAAACATCTTTCTCGTATTCTCTGCTTTTAGTCGAAATCCATCTGAGAACAGCAATTACATCCATCACTCCATTGTTGTTGTTGTTAAGTACCGTGAAGTCGGTTCCAACTCATAGTGACCCTGTACAGGGTTTCCGAGACTATAAATCTTTACGGGAGCAGAAAGCCTCACCTTTCTCCTGTGGAACAGCTGGTAGTTTCGAACTGCTGACCTTGAGGTTAGCAGGCCGATTTGTAACCACTATGCTACCAGAGCTCCTTGTCCTTGTCTAAATACTGTTCGAACCTCTGACAGTGGGAGAATTAGAGCACATTATATGCATGCAAGGTTCCAAAGGAAAGGAAAGGGAATCACAAAACACTGTGATTAAAATACTAAATTTTAAATTGTTGATTTTTTTCATTGTTTTTGAAGAAATACATTTGATGAATTCTTTAAGTCTACAAGTTCAAGAACCTAAACAAAACACAGGATTTTAGTATGGAAAAAACTACACTAAAGCATACTATAATCAAATTATTTAGGATGAGTGATAAAGAATCTAAGAGCATCCAGAAAAAAAAAAAAA
>NW_006408986.1:679942-681681 GCF_000296735.1 Chrysochloris asiatica
AAAAAAAAAAAAAGCAACTATCAACTGATAACTGTATACCAAAGGAAAATGTTTTTAAACTAAAAGGTAAGTTAATCTTTTCAGAAATAAAACTAAAATAAAACATTTGTTTTGTGAAAACCTGAAATGCAAGAAATGAAATGATATTTGTTCAAGGAACAAAGAAACAATGCTACTTACTGAATTTGATAATTATATGGCTAAATACAAAATATGCTTATTCTTATCAGTTTATATCACTTTATAAGTGAATTTATTTTCAAAGAAAAAATATTAACAATCAAAATATCTATAAGCTACATAGAAGGAGCACTGGCTGCTAACTGAGAGGTCAGCAGTTGGACTCCATCAGCTGCTCTGCAGAAGAAAAGATGAAGCTTCCTGCTCCTGTAAAGATTTGCAGCCTCAGAAACTCTATACAGAGTTACCTTGAGTTAGAGTCAACTCTATGGCACATAACCACCACCAACACCTTTACCACCAAGTTATATAGAGGTAAAATGCATAGTAACTAAGCCACAGTAGCAATAATGAGAGAAAGCATTACACACTTGTCAATTTCTTATACTACTCATGTAATGGTTTGATATCTTATCAGGCTAGAATTTGATTATTTCAAAACGGTAAGGAACTGTTGCCACAGTGTAAATCAATTTACTGCTTCCTTTATTTAATTCATGGTATTTAAAAAAATCAACTTCAACTGAATTAAGCATTCCTCTGTCAATTTACTTTGGTGGCTTTCAGGATGCTACCATTATTGCCCACAGAATTCTTCAATTTTGTGCTGAAGGCTCATTTTTATTTTATTTTTTTCTTTTCACCTTCTATTTCCACAGATGGAGTCATTTTGATTTCTGTTTATTCCATTCACTGAGGTCCATGGGGATATTCATCTTTATTTTTATTTAAAAGTTATTGCAGTGAAGAAGTCACGGATCTTGCAAAATTCTATCATGTGATCTCCAGCATCATTGCTATCAAGGCCGTATTTTCAACTACTGATCCTTTCTCTTTGTTTCCAACTTCTGCATTTCAGTCACCATTAATTATGTATACATATTATTTGTATGTTTGATCAAATTCAGACTGAAGATATTGATAGAATTCTTCAAATTCATTGTCATTGACTTTTGTGGATGGTGCATAAATTTGAATAATAGTTGTATTAACTGGTCTTCCATATAGGGTTATGGATATTCTTCATAATATCCATATGATAGCACTATACTTCAGGATAGATTTTCAGATGTTCTTTTTGATGATGAGTACACTGTCCTCTTCGAATTTTTGCTCTTATCATAGTAAAGTATGTGGTTGTTAGATTTATAATGAATACCAGTCCATTTTATCTTGTTGATACCAAGAATATTGACATTTATGCATTTCGCTTCATTTTTGACAACTTCAAACTTTCTTAGATTCATACTTCACACATTCCATAATTCAATTAGTAAATAGATTTTTACAACTGTTTCTCTCCATTTTGAGTTATGCCCTATCAAGAAATGAAGGTCCTAAAGACTTCATTCCATTCCTGTCATCATGATCAACTCTACTTTGAGGATGCAGCTGTTTCCCAGCAATATTTTAAGTGTCTTCTAACCTGAGGGGCTCATTTTCTGGCACTATATTTCTGGCACAATATTCTGAAGCTCTTCATCATGCTTCAACATTCAATATTCTAGTAATCAGGCTGCTAACCTCAAGGTCAGTAGTTTGAAACTACCAGTTGTTCC
>NW_006408986.1:682374-684365 GCF_000296735.1 Chrysochloris asiatica
AAAAAGAGGAAGACCCCAAAGGAGATGGATGGGCCAAGTGGCAGCATCGATGGACTCAAGTATGGTACCTAACAACAATAACAACAAATATTTGGAAGTAGTCCATCTCTCCTTCTTCCTTGTCTGTCTTAGTCTGGAAGCTCATCTGTAACCTGTCCATCAATGGTAATTAGGCTGGTATTTAAAACACCAGTGGCATATCTTCCAAAATCACAGCAACATGCAAGCCACCATAGCATGGGAAACAGACAGAAGAGATTTTAGAGGTGGGAAAGTCCAAATTCTGTTGATCAGATGTCAAGATAGAGGCTTCTTATTCACATCATTGTAGGGTTGTTCAATGAATAGTGGCAGGTCAGACACAGGCAGATACTCGGGTCCAGCAGATAGACAAGAAGAGAGGCTGTTGACATCTTCCAGGATTGGTAGGTTATTGAGTAAGTCACTTACTCCTGTTCATAGGTTGGAGGATCAGCCAAAATCATGATTCAGACCCAGCAGAGAGCAAGCAAGACTTGTCTGAATACCAAATATACCTGAAGCAAGTTCCACCCCTAGAAAACTTCTCTTTAATATATTGATTGTTCATTGAGTACATTACATTATATCAGATTCTCAGTTTTTATATTTATAAGCTCTAAATGATTACATATAAAAATTAAAACTGAGAAATTTATACCATTGGACCTAAATATATACTGTTACTTTTATTTTTTAATTCCATTTAGAATAGGTTTCCTGTAAAAACTGACAAATATAATATATCATTTTGTATAAGATTTCCCACAGAACTTGTACGTTCCAAATTCCTTAAAAATATGACAGCAGATGAAAGGAAGGAAAAGACAGATTAAAAAGCAAAAACAAACAAACAAAAAATGGAAATATGAAAGCATAAATCAAGGTTGTAATAATTAAGGTTTTGTGTCAGTTTGACTAGGCCAGGATTCTCAATGGTTTGGCAGTTGAGATGAAGTTACTCCCCAAGATGAATTTCTTTCAGTATATCGGGATATAAATTTCTCAGTTTTTATTTTATAAGCAATCATTTAAAAGGATTTGTCATCATTAAAATAATTTCACATATTCTTTCCTGTAATCATATTTAGAAAACACTTTTGAACTTCATTGGGAAGAATATTCATGGCCATCCCATAGTTCATACAACTGTTGTATTGTTAATTTTATTAAATTATTACACTAACCCATACATAAATTTTTGGATAAATTTAATAAAATAAAATTGCTCTGAAATAAAATTACCCATAATCTTCTCAATAAAAAATAAGCAAAATCATCATTGTTGTGCTTTAGTATTTTGTAGTGAAAAATGTTTTCATTTTAAAGACTTTACTGTCAACTTGAAGTAGTATTCTCCCTCTTTGATTTTATGAATTCATTAATTTCAACAAATATTCTTTGAAAACAGTGATTTAATTAACTAGGTGTAATTTTTTTCTTTGTAACCACTACACAGACTGCTTTAACGATTTGTGTTCCCATTTGAAGAATTGTGATTTAACTCCTTAATTTGAAAACTCTCCAAAAGAAATTTTTAAAATATGTATACCAAAAAACAAAACTAAAAGTTTGATCAATTGTGTGCCATGGTGGTGTTGGTGTGCCAACTCAAAGCATTCCTGTATAGGATTTCCAATGCTGTAAATTTTATGAGAGCAGAAAACCTCATCTTTCTCCCACAGTGTCTGGCAGTTTTAAACTTCAGACTTTGCAGTTATCAGCCCAATTTATAATCCACTATGGTATCAAATATGAGAAGCTGGGTTCTATGAAGGAAAACATGGCATCAGGATTGGAGGAAGACTTATTAACTACCTGAGATATGCAGATGATACAACCTTGTTTGCAGAAAGTGAAGTGGACTTAAAATATTTACCGATGAAGATCAAAGAACACAGCCTTCTGTATGGATTACACTCAATGTAAAGAAAACAAAAATCCTCACCACTGGACCAATAAACAGCATTCTT
>NW_006408986.1:686008-686648 GCF_000296735.1 Chrysochloris asiatica
ACTATAGGAATAGCTTAGGAATAGCAGTAGCAAAATCAAGCACTGGAGGGAGCTCAAAGCAGAGTGGTAGACTTCCTAGTCCATGGGGGCAAGTAAAGCTGAGAGATTTTGGGTAGTAAGTTAGCTTTTATAGTGGTGTACCTCCATGCACCTAGAGCTGAGTGCCTTCAGGCTGATGTTCATGGTGTGTTTCCTGTGGTCCTTTATTATCTGTCCTAAGAGAGCTTTTCAACATTGCCAGAGCAGGACACAGGTCAGGTCACTGGGTTAGGGGCCAGAGAGAGAGATCGACGTGTGGGCATGATTGAGGAGAGGCTGTCCTTAGTAATTAATTGTGCTCTGAGTTGTTGTTCTTGTTTTTTTTTTTTTCTTTCTTTCTGATCCTGCATGGTAACCTATTAACTACTCTAATAAACCCCATAACTGTGAGCGTAGTATCTGAATTCTGTGTGACCATTGCAATGAATAGTCAAACACATTACAATTAGAGAGAACTGTAGGAGTGAGAGTTGGTACTTCTCTATCCCTAACTCCATCCCCCATCCCTTCACTTCTGCTTTTTTTTTTTTAACATTTTTGACTCCCAGTAGAAGTAGACATTGTAGGAAATTGGGAAAGTCCCTTCTGGTATTGAAATTTT
>NW_006408986.1:687709-688178 GCF_000296735.1 Chrysochloris asiatica
GGGCGGGTCGCTCGCTTTTGAGCATCTGGCAGGCTGGTAGCTGCTTGCCTGTGTGCGCGCGCGCCTGGCGGGCCCGGGAACACACGGGTCAATTGGGCAGGGCAGAAGTGTCTCAGGCAGTCACAGTCGGCGCCTGAGGGACGCTGCTCGGTTCAGCAGGAGGCGGGTCGCTTGCTTTTGCGCGTCTGGCAGGCCCGCTGTAAGCTGCTCGGGCAGGCTGGTAGCTGTTTGTCTGTGTGCGCTCGCCCAGCGGGCCCCGGGAACACACGGGTCAATTGGGCAGGGCAGACGTGGCTCCGGCAAGCACAGTCCGCACCTGATGACGTCAGAGAGTCGCCGCTTCACTTTTTTCTGCGGGCTTTTTGTTTGTTTGTTTGTTTGTTTTTTCCTCTCCTAAGCTAACTTCCCTCTGTCCACTGTATGCACAGAGATCCCCCCCTTGGGGTAGGTGTCACCAGTGGTTCTCCCT
>NW_006408986.1:688597-698187 GCF_000296735.1 Chrysochloris asiatica
GAAGTGAAATTTTCTTGATAACCACTAAATTATTTGTCTAAGATTGTGTAGCCTTCTTTAACAATGGTAGCTCCACTCCCTCATTCAAATCTAATTCAGGGATCTTTTGCCACATATCCAACCAACTGATCAAAACCACAAATATTAAACTTGAGAGTAGATGTCAAGTTTCCCAAGTCCCAAACTTCCCAACATAATCTTAGGAAAACTATACTTTTCTTCCTCAAAAAGATCAAATCACACTTATTCAATACACAGATACAATCACCATTGAGTCCCTAACCCCAACGGGATAACATTCATAATCATACGAGAAGGATGAAGGAATGCTGCAATATGGTGTAGAGTTCTGGAACCTTCTTCAATTTACTTTTTTACTGGGAGAGTCCAGGTTTCATGAGAGAGTTTGAGAGGTGATAGACATGCAATGGGTTTGGAGTGGTTACTATTGACAACACTTATAGAAATAATTCAAGAATGTAATACTCAATAACCACATGTGTTGGTTGAAGATTAACATTACTTATCCATTACAATCTTGAACAAGGAATTTAATCCCCCAGAATGAGTCTGAAAAAGAAAACTAAGCACTTCAATAAATAAGAAAAAAGTCTTATTAACTTATCCGTACATACATTTATTTTGAAAATAATAAAATAAAGAATCCTAACTTTAAATTACATATTAACTTTAAAATAGCCCTAACTTTCAGTTCAAATTTATAAGTCATATATGACGATGTGAATAAAGCATCTGATTCCTAATACTTTTGATCATATATCAGGCAAAATTGATATTGTCATGTAGATTTTCTGTGTTTAGTGGAAAATTATAATTACATTCCCATCTACATTTTTATGTTTTATATTGTTGAAAAGTATAAATGTAAAAATTCAGAAGATAGTCATTTATAATTTTTATATTTTTATCTTCAATATACATTTTATCTTCTAATATTAAGTATTTACATAATAGAATTGTTAGGGGCTTTTGACTTGGTACTGACTCTAGCGCCTCTGTATAGGGTTTCTGAGATGTCAGCCAACTCATAGTGAGCCTATATAGAGTTTCTAAGGAGTGACTGATGGGTTTGAACTGTTGACCTTGTGATTAGCAAGCCAATGTTTATCCTACAGTGTCATACTGAGACAGAACATTAAAATAATAATCACTAAAGGCACATTTTATTTATAGTTTGTTATTTTGCTTCTGAATTGTAATTTTAACCTCTCTCTTTGTATCAGGACAGTGCAACATATAATGCAACGGTTACATGTCCCCTGGTCTTCCTCTCCAGGAATCAGACTCAACTGGTGTCGCCACTTCTCAAGTATGCAAACACACTGGGCATTCACTCATCAGATTTATTAGAACATGATAGTACACTCAGAGAGAGAGAGGTAGGTCTGTCTCTTGGAATGGAGAAGAGCCCAAGGAATTGGGGAGCAAACTTTAATAAACTCAGAACTCCTTGCCTAGAGGAATCATTTTGCCCAGGGGGAGTAGTTTGGGAGGTTCTAGTTGGGCTTCATCAACCCTTTTCTGAATATGTATCTAAATCTGAGTCCAGGGATTTTTAATTGTATCAGAGGTGGATACATATGGAAATGATAGTGTAAGTCAAAGGTCATGCTAAGGACAAGTCCTAAACTGCAAGGTACATCTAGGATTTTTGTGGACAGTGTTCTGATTTTCAATTGGTTTATTGTAGTTCTACTTTTTCTTTAGGACTCCTGGTGTAGCACTGTGGGTTAATGAGCTGGACAGCAAGGTCATCTTGAACCACAAGGTTGGCAGATCAAACTTATCAGGCACGCCTCTGAAACCCTATGGTAGTGGTGGTGATTATACACTGTGAAGTAGGTTCTGACTCATAGCGATCCTGTACAGGCTTTCCAAGGCTGTAAATCTTTATAGGAGCAGAAAGCCTCATCTTTCTCCCACAGAGCAGCTGGTAGTTTTGAACTGCTGACCTTGAGGTTGGCAGCCTGATTCATAACCACTATGCTACCAGAGCTCCTCAGACACCCTATTAGTTGGAATAGACTAAATGGCACTTAACAATAACAGCTTTTCCTTTGGTATGGGCTAGGCAGGGAAGGGCTCATGAAATCCCTAATCTGTTCCTAGAACAATGATTAATATTATCTAAATGTTATTGTATTTGTTATTAGATGACCTCTGGTTGGTTCGGGCCAATAGCAACCCTATGTGGAACAGAACAAAGCACGGCCTAGTAATGCAGCATCCTCATAATTGTTCTGTTTGAGCCCATTGTTGGAGCCACTGTGTAAATCCATTTTTGGAGGGACTTGTTATACAATGATGTTCTGCTTATCAATAAGGGAATGGTCCCTTCTGATAACATGACCAAGGTAAATAAGATATAGTCTCACCATCCTTGCTTCTAAGGAGTGCTCTGGCTGTACTTTTTTCAACATAGATTAGTTCATTTTTCTGGCAGCCCATGCTATATTTAATATTCTTTGCCAACATCATTGTTCAAAAGCATCAATTATTATTTTTTTATTCATTGTCCAGCTTTTTCATGCATATGAGACAATTAAAAATACCATCAGTCAGGTGTACCTTAATTTTCAAAGTGAAAACTTTGATTTTTAACAATTTAAATAGATTTTTTCATAAGATTTGCCCAGTGTAATAGGTAGTTTTATTTCTTATCTGTTGTTTCCAGGGGTGTTGATTTTGAATCCACTTACAGTATAATCCTTATGTTGACTTGTAATCCATATTGATCTTCATCAGTAGTTTCTTCAAGTTCTTTTCTCTTTCAACAAGGAAGGTAATGGCATGTGCATATTGCAGGTTTTATCTTTAATCCTAATGTGTTCTTTCAGTAGTCAGTCTTCTCGGATTGCTAATAATACAGATTGAATAAGTATAATGAAAGTATGCAATATTGACACACTTTTAATAATTTAAACCATGCAGTATCCCTGTGCTCTATTTAAAAGACCGTCTCTTGGTCTAAATACAAGTTACAATTATACATAGTTAAGTGTTCTATAATTACTATTATTCCCTGGTGTCGCCACAAATTATTCATAATTTGTTATTATCCACACAGACTAATGCTTTTGCATAGTCAATGAAACACAAGGAAATATCTTTCTGGCATTCTTTGTTGTCAGTCAAGATCCATCTGATATCACCAATGATTCATTGCAAGTTGAACTTCTATCATTATTACCATCATTGTTGATTACATTCTGCCTTCTGAAATGATTAACACTTAACAGTTATTTTTGGTGCAATGGCTCTGTGTATTCTTTTCCTCTTCTTTTGATGTTTGCTGCATCATTCAATTTTTGCCAACAGAATTCTTCAATATTGAAACTCAAGGCTTTTTTTTTTTTTTTTTTTTTCCAATTCTTACTGCTTGAGAAATGCTGAGCCACCCTTATGAAATCAGGTCAACTATTTTACTTCAAAATTTGTTCCTTTAGCTTTAGCTTCTATGTGTTCAAGGACAAGTCTCTCCTGGTATCCATGTATCCATGTCTTTTCTTTCATTTCTATCTTTTAAATCACCTTTTGCTTTCTTCAAATATGATGTCTAGACTATTCAAAAATTAATAATCAATTTAGTCATATATATTTAATAATTAAAATGATATATTTTTATATTATGATTTTGTAGCAAAATGATCTTAAATCAGTATGAATTTATACTTACTCATCTATCTCTTAAGGAGCTTTGGTAGCATACTATGTTATTAGCTGGGAGGTTAGCAGGTAGACTCTACCAGCTGCTTCTTGGGAGAAAGATGACGTTATCTGCTCCTGTTAAGATATACAGCCTAGGAAACCCTGTACAGGATGCGATGAATTGGAACAAACTTGATGCCACACAGCACCACCACCATCTAGCTCATAGTAAAATAAGCATAGACTGTTTAGTTCTTAAATCCTTAAAAATTTCGACAAAATATTCTTTTCTACTTTTTTTTTTTTTTTTTTTACTTTCTGTTTACTCACTATTCTAAATATATTCTTTGAATCCTACTGTGTTGTTTTAACCATGCAGAAAAATAACTGCCCCTATTACTACTGAATTAGGCGAACTCTAGGCAATCTGATATTTTGGTTCATTTTCATTAAAACACTAATTTGGGAGAGAAAGTCATGCTGAAATTAATAGCACTGACATATTTTCTAAAAGATTCCAAATATTTAAAGCCTATAAATAGTGAGATTATATGTGGAGTATATACTAAAACAACTCAGCTCCAGCTTTACTATACTTCATTGATCATTTCAACCATCTAAAAGCTTTAACCAGCAAAAAACAAAATAGATATTTTATGTAAGATTCTCTTTTTTGTTTCAGTGTTTTACTTTTCTTCAAAGCATTGTAAGCTCTCAAAACAAAGTAAATCCTAGTTAACATTTAAGTATTGTTCATTTAAAATGCATGTAGCTAGAAAACAAAATTTAAATAAGACAGTCTCCCCTGGTAATATGCTCTAGCCTCCTTCAGTGTCTAAACTCTGCTCTGATAAACTTTCCCTACCCTCCAGGAAATTTACAAAAAAGTTTTAGCTTTAACATACAAACTAACTTTAACATACAAAGTAACTTTAACACACAAACTAGATAACTAATGCTAGTGCATTACTAACAGAGGTATTTAATTAATTGTATTTTATTTTTAAAAATGCTTGTTTCTTGGTCTCAACACTAATGATTGTGCTTTAGTAGTTTGGAAATGTAGCTAACAAATTGGCACAGATTTATTGAGGCATTTTTTTGTGACCTAGCTTGTATTCTATTTCGTTACTCTTATTCAGTTAACTAAAAATACAATCTATACTTTGGATATATCTTTTCTATTAATATTAATTATATCAGTTCATTCAAATTTTCTATAGTCTATGTAACTTTATTCTACTTCTTCTGTGAATATTAAGCAAATAATTTTTAACTACTGTTAACCAACTACTGTTGTGAATGTGTCATTTCTTTCCTTTGACAGTTTTTACTCTGCTTTCTAAGCTTTTTGTGAGATAAGTACTCATTTATGGTTGTCATAATTTCTAAAGAATTGAGTCACTTATTACTTTGAAAAGTTTCTCTTTATCTCTGGTTATATCCTGTCTTAAACATACATATTCTGATAATAATAAAGGCAGCGAAGTATTTTTGTACATAATGTTTACATTGAAAAAAAAACCCAAAAAACTAGATGTTACTCCTTTGAACAACATAGACCCCTTATGTACTTCTACAAATATTGTCTTGCCATGCATTTAGGTGCTTAATATATTTACATTAAATGTAATTGCTTATATTATATCAACAATTTAGACTTTATGTCTAAAGTTTCATTGTTTTGTATTTGTCTGGTTTATTATTTGTTGTTTTATTCTTCATTTCTGCCATAATTAGATTTAGTCTTTCAAAATTTTATTTATTCTCTTTATTGACTTCTTATGTATACACCTTGCATTGATTACTTTACTTTTTAATCTGTATACATTTTCTTGGGACTCAGAGAAAGATCAGACAGTATGGAGAGGAAATTTAGAGCAACAAGTAGATAATATATCACATAATGCCTTTTTCTTAACATCCTAATTTCTTCATTATCTTAATACTAGTGAGAGTTGGGTAGGATCCAAAATCTGAAGGTAATATGATCAAATAGATAATATTGATACGCATGTTTTGTTAGGAGTGAGCTTGTAAAACTGATTTAAAGTGATATATTCACCTCTATCACTTAGTTTCTGCATCTAACAAATAAACACAAACAAAAAAAAATATTTGCCATGAAATCATCAGGACTATTCTGACTCTTATCAACCTTATATGGGGTTTCTTTTAAATCTTCATGGTAGCAAGCAGCCTCATGTTTCTTTCACAGAGTGACTGGTGGATTTGAACTGAAAACTTTGCAGTTAGTAGTCAACTGCAAATCCTACATCTCCACCTCAACTGCTTTTTGTAATTACATTACTAGAAAATCACTTTAGTCTATTATTTGACCTACAGAAGCATGCCACACATTAAATATTTTTATGGAAACAATTTATGTTTAGGAATATTCATGCTGTATGCAGAGAAAATAGATGGAATGGTGCAAGACTCTTTGAATCACAGAACAAATAATTATAATAGGCACTGGCATTGTCACAAGCTTTTATTAGCTATAGCAGGGGTGGGGAATGTCAGGCTTAGTGCCATATGTTGTTGTCACATAGTGTCATCAAGTCAGTTTTGACTCATAGCATCCCAGTATAGGTCTTCCAAGTAACAGCTGGTAAATTTGAAATGCCAACCTTGCAGTTCAAACTGACCATGTGGTCCATTATATTATCCCACAGCGACACACCAAGACTGCTAAATCATTTGGTCTGGCACTGCTGATGCAACCAGAGTTCCAGCCTTTGAACTGGATCTGACCCATAGCTTATGATTTTGTATAGGAGTTCAAAGAAGTGGCTGGTTAGCTTGAACTGCAGATCTTGCTCTTCAAGATGACCTTGCAGTCCACTGCCTTAACCTGCAGCACCACACCAGGTGGTGATGGTGGTTATGTGGCGTGGAGTCTATCCAACTCATAGTGACCCTGTGTAGGGTTTCTGAGGCCGTGTATCTTTACTGGAGTAAAAACCTTTATCTTTCTTCCATAAAACTGCTGGCAGTTTCTAACTGCTGGCCATGAGATTAGCAGCCTGACTTGTAACCACGACACTACCAGAGTTCCTTGGCCATCACTGTATTGTTTTTGTTATTCTTATTGTTAAATGCCTTCCAGTCAGTTCTGTATAGGGTTTCTGAGTTGCTGTTGTTGTCAGGTGTCATTGAGTCAGAACCGACTCATAGCAAGCCCATGCACAGCAGAACGAAACAATGTCCGATCCTGGGCCAATCTCACTACTGCTGCCACACTTGATGCCATCAATGATGCCACCTGGCGGATCCATCTCATTGGGGGTCTTCCTCCTTTTTCTCTGACCCTCCACCTTACCCAGCATGACATCCTTCTCCAGCCACTGTTCCCTCCTGACAATATGTCCAAAGTATGAGAGACGAAGCTTAGCCATCTTGGCCTCCAAGGAGCACTCTGGCTGCACTTCTTCCAAAACAGATCTATTGGTTCTTTTGGCAGTCCATGGCACTTTTAGTATTCTCCTCCAACACCACAATTCAAAGTAATCAGTTTTTATATGATCTTCCTTATTCACTGACCAGCTTTCAAACCATGGCTTAGGTCAGGTGCACCTTAGTCCTCAAGCTGACATCTTTGCTCTTCAACACTTTAAAAAAAGTTCCAGTGCAGCAGATTTGCCTAATGCAATACATTGTCTGATCTCTTGACTGCTGCTTCCGCGATTGTTGATAGTTGATCCAAGAAGAATGAAGTCCTTGACAACTTCAATCTTTTCTCCGTTGATAAGAATGTTGTTTATTGGTCCAGTGGTGAGGATTTTTGTTTTCTTTACATTGAGATGCATTCTATTCCAAAGGCTGTGCTCTTTAATCTTCATCAGTAAATGTTTTAAGTCCTCTTCACTTTCAGCGATCAAGGTTGTATCATCTGCATATCACAGGTTGTTAATGAGTCTTCCTCCAATCCTGATGCCACGTTTTTCTTCATAGAACCCAGCTTCTTGGATTATTTGCTCAGCATAGAGGTTGAATAAGTATGGTAAAAGAACACAACCTTGTCACACACCTTTCCCAATTTTAAAACATTCAGTGTTCCCATTCTCTGTTCGAACAACTGCTTCTTGGTCCAGATACAGATTTCTCAAAAGTACAATTAAGTGTTCTGGAATACTCATACTTCTCAATGTTGTCCATAGCTTGTCATGATCCACACAATCGAAAGCTTTTGTGTAGTCAATAAAGCATAGGTAAACATCCTTCTGATATTCTCTGCTTTCAGCCAAGATCCATTGGACATCAACAATGATATCTCTCGTTCCACGGCCTCTTCTGAATCCAGCTTGAACCTCAGAAAGTTCTCTGTCAATGTATGATTGTGGCCGTTTCTGTATTACCTTTAGCAAAATTTTACTCTCTTGAGATATCAAAGAGATTATCCGATGATTTCCACATTCTGTTGGGTCACCTCTCTTTGGAATGGGCACAAATATGGATCTCTTCCAATCAGTCGGCCAGATAGTTGTCTTCCAAATTTCTTGGCAAAGATGAGTGAGTGCCTCTTGTGCTGGCTCACTTTCTTGAAAGATTTCAATTTTTAATCCATCAATTCCTGGTGTCTTGTTCTTTGCCAATTCCTTCAATGCACTTTGGACTTCTTCCCTGAAAATCATTGGCTCTTGATCATCTGGTACCACTTGAAATGGTTGAACATTAACCATTTCCTTTTGGTACAATTACTCTGTGTATTCCTTCCATCTTTTCTTGATCCATTCCTTCATTCAATAATTTGCCAAGAGAGTCTTTCAATAATGAAAGTCAAGCCTTGAATTTTTCCTTCAGTTACTCCAGCTTGAGAAATGCTGACCGTGTTCTTCTTTTTTGGTTTTCTAATTCCAAATCTTTGCATATTTTATTATAGTATTTGGCTTTATCTTCTCGAGCTGATCTTTGAAATTTTCTGTTCAGCTCCTGGAACTCCTCATTTCTTCCATTTGCTTTAGCAGGGTTTCTGAGCAGCAGCTGTTAAGCTTGAAACTCTGGTCTTGAGGTTCGCACTGATCTCTCAGGTCAGTCCCATGCCATCACATTGTTGTTAAGTGCCATGGAGTCGGTTCTGACACATATGGATCCGATATATAGGTTTCCAAGGAGTAGCTGGTGAGTTTGAACAGATGAGCTTGAACCCATGACCTTTAGGTTCAAACTGACAGTGCCACACCAGCATACCATCACATTAGGAGTGAGTTAATTCAATGTTTGACCACATATAACAGGTTAATTTTTAAGTGGATAATCTTGTCTTTCCCAGGAATTGCTGGGGACAGCATACACAGACCCTGGGTTGATCAGTGGCCCCGTGACATGGACGAAAATCCAACCCCGTGGCCCTCCTCAGGACTGCGAGCCATGGAGCCTAAGGGCCAAAGGAAATGACTTCCTGACATCCCGGATTCATTGGTTTTTGCAAACTCACTGGTGGGCTACCTCTGTATAATTTTCTTTGTTCCTAATATTGTTCATTTTATGCTTCTAACTCCAGTAATTATAGCTTCTGAGAAAATGGTTTATTTTACAATGCCTCTCCTAATGCCTCCACTGTGTTGGCAGTTTATGGAGTCCTGGGAACAAATCTTTCTGAGGAACAAGCGATAGCCACCTGGGATGAAAGTCAGAACTGCTCCTTATTTGATTATTCAATTATGTTTGATATCCATGAACAATGATGGGTTGAAACCCCTTTTTAGGGCCAAGGCAGTAAAAGTTTCCTCAGATAATTCAGAAAGGCCAGGAACAGGTATATTGGGGATATGAGAAAAGGTTTTTAGAGAAAAACTACCAAAGGTTTGTAAATAAAATTGAATGGTAAATTCTGGGAATGTTGGATTAGAAGATAATAGTGGCAGCCCCATTAAACCGCCTCTGAATATAATCAGTTTAACCCAGATGCTCTCCTT
>NW_006408986.1:698507-715555 GCF_000296735.1 Chrysochloris asiatica
TTTTGAATGATTAATCACATTTCAGTTCCGTATCCTGTCTTAATCACATCCTCCCTTTGTGAAATTACATCCTCCCTTTGTGAATTACATCCTTCCTTTGTAACAAATCCCTCCCTAAAAAAGAGAATAAAAGACTGAGGTACAGTGAGATCTGTGTGCAATGCTGTGCAATGCAAGGCAAAATGTTTGCAGATCTGCCTACCTGCCAGCTTGCATCTTATCTATGTGTCTGTCTTTTTTGTATATATTTCGTCTCTCTCTTTCTCTAGCCCTTTCGCAGCCAGATCTCCCTTCATAGTGACACCCACACTTCCTTGTCGAGGCTGGACCCTGACATAGGACCTCGATAAGGAATGATGTTATAAATTTTGGCAGAAAAAAGGTTTCCCACCCCTGAGTTCTAATGTGGTGCTGTAGGATAAATGGTCCACCACAAGGTCAGTTTCAACACCAAGGTCAGTGGTTCAAACTCACCAGCCATTCCTTGAAAATTCTATATAGAGTCACTATGGGTCATAACCAACTCAACAGTGCTTATTAACAACACCCATGATTAAGTGATCAGAACAATGAGAAATGAAACATGGTTTATTAAAAGCCAGATTCCCCAAAAGACTAAGGTGAGATGTTTGGGGGTATTTCCATGCATATCCCACCTGTACATAGGTGAGAGTATGAAGAAGAACTTGAGCCAAGTTTTAGGGAGAAACCACAGGTTTTAGGTGCAAGACTGCATGGAAGCAAACAGAAGGAGGTGGTGAGAGAAGGGTAGCTATGTTCAGTTGCAAGCAGCATGACTATCTTGTGACCAAAGTATACAAAGTTTCTTCCCCTCTAGCTACAAATTATGTTATTGTTTAGTGCCGTTGGATATATTCCGACCCACAGCAACATTGTATAGGGTTTTTCAGGAGCTATTGGGTGAGGCCTTAGCGCTGACAAGTGGTTCAAATGACCTTACGTCCAGCATTAACCCACAACGCCACACTTGGACTCCAGCTACATATTATACTTTAGTATAATTTTGTAGTCAAAGGTAGTCATGGTGGCAATAAAAGTTCTTGTGAGCTCAGAACAGGAAGGAAAACTGCGCTGACAACGACTATATACTGGTAGAGAGAATGAGACCGAATTCCCAGTTTTTGTATCAAAGAACATTTTCAGCTCAAGGCCTCAACATAGTCAACCCAGATGGGAATCATAAGAGGCTAACTACCCCCCACAAAACAAGGATGCAGTGTTTTCTAGTAGAAAGAAAAACGGCTAGGAATTCAAAGTACTGGGGTAAAGTCAGAGCTCAGTGAATAAATAACCTTGATACACGTGCAACTAATTTCATTCATTGACCATCAATTTCTCTCATATGCTAAGTGTGGACTTTATCATCTCTGATCCAACTCAAGGGCACTCACCAACTACAATAATTGTGATCTTAGGTGCCATTGAGTCGGTACCAACCCATAGCGACCTTATGCACAGCAGAACGAAACACTGCCCGATTCTGGACAAAATTCACTACTGTTGCAACTCTTGAATCCATCGATGCTGCCACTTGGCCAATCCATTTCATTGGAGATCTTCCTCTTTTTCTCTGACCCTCCACCTTACCAAACATGATATCCTTCTCAGGTGATTGGTCCCTCCTGACAATATGCCCAAAGTATGAGAGACAAAGTTTAGCCATATTGGCCTCCACAAAGGACTCTGGATGCACGTCTTCCAAAACAGACCTATTGGTTCTTTTGGCAGCCCATGGAACTTTCAACACCATAACTCAAAAGCATTGATTCTTCTACAGTCTTCCTTATTCACTTTCCAACTTTTGTATGCATATGAGGTTATTGAAAATACCAAGGCTTGAGTCAGGTGCACCTTAGTCCTCCAGCTGACATCTTTGCTCTTCCATGCTCTAAAAAGTTCTTGTGCAGCAGATTTGCCTAATGCAATACGTAATTTGATTTCTTAAATGCTGCTTCTGTGAGTGTTGATAGTTGATCCAAGAAGAATGAAGTCCTTGACAACTTCAACCTTTTCTCCATTGATAAGAATGTTGTTCATTGGTCCAGTGGTGAGGATTTTTTTTTTTCCCCTTTACATTGAGATGTAATGCATACCAAAGGCTGTGCTTTTTGATCTTCATCAATAAATGTTTTAAGTCCTCTTCACTTTCATCAAGCAAGGTTGCATCATCTGCATATCGCAGGTTGTTAATAAGTCTTCCTCCAATCCTGATGCCACTGTTTCCGTCATATAACACAGCTTCTCAGATTATTTGCTCAGCATAAAGGTTAAATAAGTATGGTGAAAGAATACAACCTTGTTGCACATCTTTCTTAATTTTAAACCATCCAGTGTTCCCATGTTTTTTTCGAACAACTGCTTCTTGGTCCAGGTACAGATTCCTCATGAGCACAATTAAGTGTTCTGGAATACTTATACTTCACAATGTTGTCCATAGCTTGTCATGATTCACACAATCGAAAGCCTTTTCATAGTCAATAAAGCACATGTAAACATCATTCTAATATTCTCTGCTTTCAGCCAAGATCCATCGGATATCAGCAATGATGTTCCATGGTCTCTTCTGAATCCAGCTTGAGCCTCTGGAAGTTCTCTGTCAATGTACGATTATAGTCGTTTCTGTATTACCTTTAGCAAATATGTTCTCACATGAGGTAACAAAGAGTTTGTCCGATGATTTCTGCATTCCATTGGGTCACCTCTCTTTGTAATGGGTACAAATACAGATCTTTTCCAATCAGTCAGCCTGATAGTTGTCTTCCAAATTTCTTGGCAGAGATGAATGACTGTTTCCTGTGCCACTTCACTTTCTTGAAAGATTTCAAGTTTTTATTTTTGTTTTTGTTTTAATCAATTCCTGGTGCTTTGTTCTTCACCAATTCCTTCAATACACCTTGGACTTCCTCCTTCGGTATCATTGCCTCTTCATCATATGCTACCTCTTGAAACGGCTGAACATTAACCATTTCCTTTTGTACAGTAACTCTGTATATTCCTTCCATATTCTCTTGATGCTTTCAGATCATTGTATAGTTTGCCCAAAGAATCTTTTAGTAACAAAATTCGAGGCTTGAATTTTTTCTTCAGTTTCCTTAGCTTGAGAAATGCTGAGAGTGTTCTTCCTTTTTGGTTTTCTAATTTCAGATCTTTGCACATTTTGTTGTAATATTTGGTTTTATCTTCTTAAAGTGATCTTTGGAAATTTCTGTTCAGCTCTTGGATCTCCTCATTTCTTCCATTTGCTTTAACATCTCTATGCTGGAGATCAAGTTTCAGTGTCTCTTCTGACATCCATTTTGACCTTTTCCTTCTTTTTTGTCTTCTCAATGCCTTTTTGCTTTCTTCACGTATGATGTTCTTTATGTCATCCCACAACTCTTCTGGTCTTTGGTCTTTAGTGTTTAATGTAACAAATCTGTGCTTCAGATGATCTCTATATTCAGGTGGGATATATTCAAGGTCCTATTTTGGCTGTCATGTAGTTGTTTTCATTTTCTTCAGCTTCAGTTTGAGTTTTCATAAGAGTAATTGATGGTCTGTTCCATGGTCTGCCTCTGGCCTTGTTTTCACTGATGATATGGAGCTTTTCCATTGTCTCTTTCCAAAGATACAGCCAGTTTGATTTCTATATATTCCATCTGGTGAGGTCCATGTGTATAGCCATCTCTTATGCTGTCTAAAACAGATATTTGAAATTAACTAATCATTGGTTTTGAAGAATTCTATCATGTGTTCTCCAGCATCCTTTCTATCTCCAAAGCCATATTTTCCAACTACTGGTCCTTTCTCTTTGCTCGCAACCTTTGCATTCCAATCACCAGTAATGATCAATATATTTTTATTGCACATTTGATCAATTTCATATTGAAGAAGTTGGTAGAATTCTTCTATTTCATCCTCACTGGCTTTAGTGTTTGGTGTGTAAATTTTAATAATAGTGGTATTCACTGGGTTTCCCTATAGGTGCATGGATATTATCCTATCACAGACAGTGTTGTACCTCATGACTAATCTAGTATATTCTTTTTGACAATGCATACAACACCATTCCTCTTCAATTTGTCATTCCTGACATAGTAGACCATATGACTGTCAGATTCAAAATGGCTCATACCAGTCCATTTCAGCTCACTAATGATAAGATAGTGATGTTTATATGTTCCATTTTATTTTTGACAACTTGCAATTTTTCCCGATTCATACTTCATACATTCCATTTTCTGATTTTAAATGGATGTTTACAGGTGTTTCTCTTCATTTTGAGTTGTGCCCATCAACAATTGAAGGTCCTAAGGGCTTTTGTCCCATGGACTTTGCTCCATTTGTGTCATCACAGTCAACGTTACTTTGAGGAAGCATCTCTTTTCCAGTCGCATTTTGAATGCCTTCCAACACGAAAGGCTAATTTTCCAGCAGTATATCTGACAGTGTTTCTCTGCTATTCATAAGGGTTTCATTGACTAAATATTTGGAAGTAATTTGTCATTCTTTCTTTCTTGTCTGTCTTCATCTGGAAGCTCATCTGAAACCTGTCCACCATGGATGACGCTGCTGGTGTTTAAAATATTGGTAGCATAGCTTTCAGAATCACAGCAACTCACATACAGATTTATCACAATAGTAAAAATTTTATGAAAAAAAAAAATCCAAAATAAGCTTATATGAGTGGTATACATGAAAACAATTCCTAATAAGATGAACAATTCAGCTGTAAACTAATGTTCAAAAAGAATTTAATTCCATTTACTAAAGATATTTAAAGCTATTCTGTATAAGACAAACTTATTTCTCCAGCAGGAGACATTGCATAAAAAGAGAGGAACACAGATAATTTATGTATTATTTTTATATTTTCACTCTCTGGGTTTTTAAAATCTCTTTTTGCTGGATTTCATTTTTTTCTCTGCATGAGTGTGAGGAGTGTGGAGAGGACTGGGAACTCTTGGGCCCAGAGTCAGTGGCACGGCCATGGAGAACTAGAGAGGAGAGCAGAGGAGATGGGCAACTGGGACATTGGATACTCAAATGAGGAGGGAAGGACTACAAAGGCAAGAAGTGACTGGTACAAGCTTTCAAAAGGGAACCTAGTGCTATAGAGCATGGAGGAAGGCAGAATCTCCACTGGGTACAATTCAATCTTTCTGGGCAGAGCTGATGAAAAGAAATACAGATGGGTAACTCGTGATATTGTAGTGAACAATGCTTATCAGGATGGAGTGTGAGGGTTGGAAGTGCAAAGGTAGATGTATTGTAACAAGGATGGGAGTGATTAATTCTCCAGGATAGGACGGAGATCTCTGGTACCGTCAACGGAGAAGAGCCAAGAGCAGAACCCTACCCAGAGAGACAGAGATGCCTGAGATAGAGACAGAGATGATGATGTGGAGTGATGAAGCGGTGGGGGACTTTGGATCCAGAGAGGGAAAGGGACTGTGGACAGAAAATTGGGAGGGGGGAAGGGTAGGGGGCGGATCTCTAGGATATACCCTTTGGTTGGTTGATGATGCATGGAGGGGATTGGAACCATGGCAATGAGATGACATACGATGTAATGAATGTAAAACTAAAAGTCTCTCATGTAAATTATCATATAATGCACAATAAAACATTAAAAAAAAATGGTAGTGTGTTTCCTGATTCAGTTATGTTGGATCTCTGTAATTATAATTTATTTAAAAAGTCTATTCAGTGCTACAGTTGGTTTTATTTTTTTATCAAACTTTAATAAATTTATTTGAGGACAATATTAAATACACAATACAGAAGAATATGCTACTTTTTTTTTTATCATATTTTAACTGTTAATTTCCTTCACAAATCAGATCATTGCAGCATTATTTACAAAAGCAAATTGCTACAATCATCATTAAAGTTCATAAATAGGGAACTTAAGGAGACCTGTGGTACAGAGGGTAAGTAACTGGCTGTTAACTGAAAATTAGCTAGTCTAAACCTATCAGCATATCACTAGAGAAATATATGTTATCTGCATCCATAAATGTTATAATCTTGGAAAGCTTACAATGCAGTTCTCCTCTGTTCCTTTAGAATCACTATGAGTTGGGATCAACTTGAGACAATTGTTTATGATTCATAAACTAAGTGAAAAGAGAAAAGTAAGATTTATATATACTAACTGGTAAAGTTAATTTTGATATGAACTTATAGCTATTGATTCCAACTCTACTGTGATCCTATAGGACACAGTAGAACTTCTCCCTAGGGTTTCTGTAAATCTTTAGCAGGACAGACTGACTTATTTCTTGCTCAGAGTGACTGCTGGGTTTGAATTGCTGATCTTGCAGTATGCAGTTTATTATCTAAATGATACAGAGCATATATTGTGCCACATAATTTTTATTGAAAAAGCAAAAGAAGGAAGCAGTGACACATTGCTAGAAGCCACAGAACTGCACGTCTTGAGAGAAAGATGTGACTGATTTTTCATCTTTAATTTTTCACATATCTTTCGTCTTCATTCCAATTTTGCAATCACTGCCCAGCCCAGACACCTTCAGGCAGGTGGGAGCACACCCCCAAAAAGGGTCCAGCATTGGACCCACAGTTTTCCCATTTCACAGAGAGGAAACCCGCAGGCTGCTTCTTATGACATCTGTCACTGGGACCCAGCTTCAAAGTTGACCTGGGTAGAACCCTTTAATCGCTGCCAATACAACGAAGGCCACTGGACAGCCAATCACAATTAAAGTTTTGTTTTGGATTGGTGGTTTCTGTCTCTACTTTTATATTGTTTCTGGTTTTAGCCTCGATCTTTTCCCAGCGGTTGGAGCTTTCTCCCCCTACCTTACCCAAGAAGAGACAGCAACTGTGCTCATATAGCCAAGCTACAAGCATACCCTGTAATAGCCCACCATCTCAACAACAGCCAATACCAGCCTCTAGGCATTACATGTGGAAAAGGAAGCCTATCCCCAGATCATATCCACCAGGAGATGCTCAGTAAGCTTAACAACAAAGCAACATACATCCATTTAAGCCTTAAAAACCCACATAACTACTGAAAATGTCCAAGAAAACACAAATATCTCAACTCATGTCCAAAAATAGAAGAAAAATTAAAAGAAACTGAGACAAATGAGCTGAAAGCAGACACAGGCTTTCCAGTAGAAAGAGCAGGCTATGGATCTGCCTGAGAAGGAATTCAGAAGAATGATATGGAAACAAATTCAAATACTCTGAAAAGGGGTGGAGGAAAATAAGGAAAACATAAGGAAAGTGCCATAGGAGCAATCAAACAAGATAGATACAGCATTGGAAACAACCCAAAACCTGCAAAAAGAAGTCCAGATGATTAATAATAAAATATTAGAAATGGACAATACACTGAAAGGGCAAAGAAGTAGAATGGAAGAGATGGAAGCCAGAAACACCAAATTGAAAGGCAAATCTCTCAATAGTGCTAAGATAGAAGAGCAAGCAGAAAAAGGCATTAAAAAATCTGATGAGAGTCTAAGATGTATGCTGCATATATAACATGAAGAGGAATAACTTAGTAATTATTGGCATTCCAGAACAGGAAGAATCACAGAAGTCCTCAGAAGACATAGTAGAAGAGCTTCTGGAGAAAAATTTCCTAACATCTTGAAGGATGAGAAGATAAACTTTCAGGAAGCTGAATGAACCCCAGGAAGGATAGACCCCAAAAGAAAATCACTGAGACATATCATAATCAAGCTCTCCAAAATCAAAAACAAGGAGAGAATCCTAAAAGCATCCAGAGAAAAGAGAAGTGTTATCTACAAAGGTAAGCAAATCTGATTAACTTCTGACTTCTCAGCAGGAACCATGCAGGCAGGAAGGCAATTGGGAGACATATATAAAACCCTAAAAGAAAAATAAACCATCATCCAAGATTAGTCTATCCAGCAAAACTGTCAATCAAATACAATGGTGCAATCAAAACATTCCAGGATAGACAGAAATAAGAAATTTTGTCAAAGCCAATCCAACACTTCAAAATATCCTAAAGGATGTTCTTTGGAATGAATACCAGCAAGAACAGACAACAACCAGAGATTGACATATGTGGCAACAACTCTGGCACTCAGTTGAAAGATAGCAGAGTTCAGAAAAGAACAAAATTACAGCAATGAATTCAGAGGACCTGTGAGGCAAATCAATGATCAAATTATTAATAATGTCAATGAAGGGGAAAATATAGGAACAGAGATCCAGGTGATAAGGAAGTCGAGTAGATGACAGGATACAGCAGGGAAAACTTAATAGACTATAGGGTAACCCCAAAATTAATACTTTACAATTTACCCTGAAAATGAAAATCCAAGCAGAACAAGGAAACATTAAAACTAAGAAGAAACTGACAAGAAATAGCACAAAAAACATGAACTCAGCATAAGAAGGCATGTAGAACAAAGGAACAAACAACACCACAAAAAATTAACATAATGTCAGCAGTTGATACATACCTATCAATAATTACACTGAATGTCAATGGATTAAATGCACCAGTGAAGAGACAGATAGTAGCTAAATGGATAAGAAAAAAAGACCCTTCAATATGCTGCCTGCAAGCGATATACCTTAATCACAAAGACAAAAAAACAAAAGTTAAAAGATGGAAAAATATATATATACCAAGCTAACAGCAATAAAAACAAGCAGGTGTGCAAATAAAATCTCTGATAAAATTAACTTTAAGGAAAAAATCAGCATAAGAGATAAAATAGGACACTATTTCATGATTAAAGGGTCGATGGAGCAAGATGACATAACAATAATTAACACTATGCTACAAATGAAAGCACACCAAGATATATAAAGCAAACCCTACTAGGACTGAGGTAAAAATAGATAAATCTTCAATTATAGTGAGGGATTTTAATACACCACTCTCAAAAAAGGATAGAAAAAACAGAAAGAAACTCAACAAAGCTATAGAGGAACTAAACAGCACAATCAAGCAAATTGACCTCATAGATGTGTACAGAGCATTCAATCCAACAACAGCACAATACACATTATTTTCCAGTGCACATGGAAAATTCTCCAGAATTGACCATGGTTAGGTCACAAAGCAAATTTTCAAACATCAAAATACTGCAAAGCATCCTTTCAGACCACAATGCCATAAAGCTAGAAATCAATGATAAGAAGATCAAGGAAATAAAGTTTAATACATGGAAACTGAATAAGACCCTGTTGAAGAGCGAGCAGATAACAGTAGAAATTAAACATGAATTCAGAAAGTTCCTAGAAACCAACGAGAACGTAAACACATCAAAATTTTTGGGACATGGCAAAAGCAGTGCTGAGAGGACAATTTATTGCGATAGATGTGCACATCCAAAAAGAAGAAAGAATCAAAAGTAACACATTAACACAGCATCTCCAGCAATGAGAAACAAACAATAGAGGAAAACTACAGTCAACAAAAGAAAAGAAATAATAAAGATCAGAGCAGAAATAAATGAGAATGAATACAGAAAACTATAGAAAGAATCAACAGGACAAGAAGCTGTTTCTTGAAAAGATTAATAAAATTGGCAAACCATTGGCAAACTTAACAAAAGAAAAGAGGGAGAAGACACAAATTTCACGCATTGGAAAGCGACATGTAAAAGACTGAAACAAGACCTTACCTCAAGCCTTATGCAAAAACCAACTCAGCATGGATTAAAGACCTAAGTATGAATCCCAGAATTATAAAGGCCATCAATGAAAAATTAGGGACAAATGAGAGGGCTCTAATAGAGGGCATACACAGACTACCAACCATTTTGAAAATTACACAAACAAAAGTAGCCAAAATTATGATTTGGACATACTAAAATTTAAAAACTTATGTGTGTTAAACGACTTCATCAAAAGAGTAAAAAGGGATCCCAAAGAATGGGAAAAAATCTTTTGCAACAACACATCAGACAAGGGACTAATTTCCAAAATATATAGGAACCTACAACCACCTCTACAAGAAAAGGACAAGTAACCCAATTAAAACATGCGCACAGTAAATGAATAGACACTTCACCAAGGAGGAGATCTAGGCAGCTAACAAACATATGAAGAAATGTTCACAATCACTAGCCATTGTTGATGTTGTTATGTGCCGTGGAGTCAGTTCTGATTCATATCCACCCTGTACAGGGTTTCCAAGGCTGTAAATCTTTATGGAAGTAGAAAGTCTCTTCTTTCTCCTGTAGAGCAGATGGTAGTTTCAAACTGTTGTCCATGAGATTCACAGCCCAATTCGTAACCACTAGCCAATAGAGTCCTGGTGTGGTGTTGTGGGTTAATGCGCCTGCTAAGCTATTTGAACTGCAAGATCAGCGGTTTAAACTCACCAGCTGTTCTTTGGAAACCCTATACAGGGTCGTTATGGGTCATAATCAACTCGACGACACTCAACAACAACAAGCCATTATAGAGATGCAAATCAAAAGAACGATAAGATATCATCTCACACCAGCAATAGTAGTAATGATCAAAAAAGTAGAGGACAATAAATATTGGCAAGGATGTGGAGAGACTAGGACCCTTTTACATTGCTGATGGGATTGTAAAATGGTCCAACTACTCTGGAAAACAGCATGGCACTTCCTCAAAAGGTTGGAAATTATGATCCAGCAATTCCTCTTGTTGGCATTTATCCACAAGAAATACAAGACATAACACGAGTAGATATATGCACACCAATGTTCATAGCAACACTATTTACAACAGCAAAAATGGAGACAGCCTAATTGCCCATCAATGGAAGACTGGATAAACAAACTTTGGTACATACACACAATGGAATATTATGCTACCCTGAAGAATAACAAGCAAGCAGCAAGCCACTACATAACATGGATGAACTTTGAGTGCATTAGGCTGAGTGAAATCAGTCAGTCACAAAAGAGGAAATATGGCGTAGGACCATTATTGTAAAAGACTAAGGAAAAGCACCAACACTAAAAGGGAAAAAGTATATATTTTTTTATCTTTAAATTTTTTTTGTTGTGGGTTATTGGGTTGTATGGAGTGGGGTGATGGGAAGGAGGGGAAGGTGGAGCACAGGGTAGGGAATAGGCACAAGATAGTTTGGGACCTGAGGGGGGTGCATATACACTAGAAGGGGAAAGACAAAGGAAAAACAAGGCAGATGGGAGAATAGTGAGGCAGGTTTACATGGGCTAAATAGGACAGCGGTATATAACAAAGTAAGCACAACCATGGAAAAACTTGTTTCAGGGATACAAAGATTGAGGCATGACTTGAATGGATAAAAGTGGGGAAACGATGTTAAGATGCTTGGCTGTCTTGAATCTTGGTTTCCCTTGCCTACTATTGTAAAATAGATACTTGAAGGGGAGAGAGAGGAATAATCAGAAACATCACCAGAGAAAGCTTTTAAGTCCGTATTCAGCCTACAACTGATTGGAATACCTAAAATGGGACTAGAACTTGCCCAGTGAAGGAGGCTCCCTGCAGAGTCTTTGCATTGCACAAGACCCTAGGTGGAATCCTGATCCCCATCCAGAATCTTCTGAGGTGGGACATTTCCACTTGAAAGGACAAGCAGATCAGTCTGGAGCAGCTAGAAGAACAGAAGATACTTCTTGAAAGAAAGACCAGCAGAAAAAACAAAACAAAACAATAACCGTTGTTCAATTGACTACTACAAGAACAAGCAAGTTGTTCCCCAGTAAGCCATCAAGGCAAGTGGTCAGGTCCCCTCAAGGTGAACCTCCGTCCAAGACAGAAACACAAATGGAATACACTAGCAGGCATATGGTCCTGCTGCTGACCACGCTGGTCATTCATAAGTGTAAGTGGGAGAAAAACAGCAATGGAGTTGTGAACTAAGTCTGACCACATTCAATGGACTCCTGTTAACCTGGATTGATGAGACCTGGGGACTCCTGTGCCCAGGGGCCGGGACATGGCCCCAAAGGACTAGAACAGAGTGTGAAATATCTAGCAGATATGAAGTGAGGGGAGATGCGCAAGAGCACCACACTTGCAGATAGTACCCATTTGACCTGGCATCAATGACTGGATGATCAGAACACGACTAGAGGAAGAAAGAAGAGGCAAAAAAAAAAAAGGTAACCCACTACAAGTGGATGAACTTGACCTATGCTTGTTGATGCAATATGACAAAGGAGCAGATACGTCTTTACAGTGAAGATCATTCCCACCCTTTGGTACACAGGATCAACAGGGATGGGGAACTTAGAAATTGGCTACACAAAATGGGGGACTATAAAGGCAAGAAATGACTGGCTTACAAACTTTCAATAGGGAAACTAGTTCCAGAGGAACTAAAGGATGGGAGTAGCTGATTTTTCAGTCCAGGAGCTGAGATCCCTGGAAACATCAAGGGAGCAAGGTGAAATGGGACACCCTGTCCAGGGAGGCAGTGACACTAGGGATGGAGATAGAGACAATGACTTGGACAGAAGGAGTGGTTGGGGACACTGGACTCAGGGAAGGAGAGGGGTTGTGTGCTGGTGGCAGAGGCCAGGCATGTGGGGTGTACCCTTTGGGTATTTGATGACGCATGCAAGGCATTGTGATCATTGCAATGAAATAAAATATGATAGGATGAATTTAAAGATAATGTTCACCTATGCAAACTAACACATAATTCACAATAAGAACTTTTAAAAAAGAAAAGAAAAAGAAAGTCTTAATTGTGAGGCTTTAAGTTTATATTGTTGTTGTTGTTATGTGCCATGGAGTTGGTTCTGACTCATAGCAACCCTGCATAGGGTTTCCGAGGCTGTAAATCCTTACAGGATCAGAAAGCCTCATCTTTCTCCCACGAAACAGCTAGTAGTTTCAAACTGCTTGATTTGTAACCACAGAAATTAATTGGAAAAAAATATATTTCATATCATTTTTCAACATTTTTGGTTGTGAAAATTAATGGGAGAGGGAAGAATATTTTTCTTTATATGTATCTCAATTGTTTAAATTGTTGCATATGGCATATATCATTGTGCAATTCTTAAGAGTACAAAACATTATCATATATGTTTAAAGTAACATACACCAATTAAATAAAGCAACTGAGCATTTTGCGATATGTGACTAGAGCTATTTGTTAAATTACAAATAGAAGCAATACAACTGCAAACTGAGAAGCTTTGTAATTATCAAAAATAAGGAAGGCAATAATAAGTTTTGGATTTACACCCAGAAATTATATATGTGTGCTTGTTTCCATAAATGCTTATGTTTACTATACTAGTATATTTAGACTCAGAAACACAGACTACGAGTAATATCCAAAGACAGTTGTTCACTCTTAATTGGTCATAAGTGTGCCAAAGAAAATGAGAATAAACACAGCTGTTTAACAAATTCAGTGACTGAAAAGCTACTATTTTCCTTCCTGTATATAAACTCCTTTGTCCATATAAAATACATTGATAGAATCAGGAATTTCTACAGTGCCCAGATGAATCAAGGGGATATTTTTTGCCTTGAATACAATGAGGTTTTAAATTTCCCAACAACTACTCTATTTTGTTATGAAAAAAAATAATAATAATAATCCATTGAACAATTATTGTTACCTTGCATGATTTTGCCAGAATACCAATATTCAGTAGGCCTTAAAATAATTGCAAGCACATTGCCACTACCCCTGAAATATTTTACAAGAGTGGAACAGAGGGCATATGAAGGTCAGCCCTTTGCCATATACTGGAATAGCATCACCTTTGTCCTGGAAGAGACAAATGAGGATATTAGATAAGAGGACTAAGAGATGCAAAGAATCAGACAATTTAAGATACCTTTGATAAAATAACATATATAATAATTAAGGATAATGGCTTACACATCATCAATATATCTGTTCTTTAAAACAAAACAAAAAAATGATTAAGATAATGAAAATCCAACCACCAGAAAATCATATAAATAATAAAGTATTTGCATTGGGATATTCAAAGCATTCTCAAACTTAATAGTATGAAAACAAATCTTTTAGAACATGGGTAAACAAAATTAATGGATACGTCAAAGGTGAAGATTATGAATTGCAAATAAGCACATGAAAAATGCTAGACTCCATTAGTCATTCATTAGGTTAATGGAAAGTAATGTCATATGGAAATACTACTGTGGTGATGGTGGTTGTGTGCTGTGGAGTGGGCACTGTAAATCTTTACCAGAGCATAAAGTCTCATCTTTCTCCCAAGGAGTAGCTGGTAGATTCAAACTGCTGATCTTACGGTTAGCAGTCCAACCTGTAACCCACTGTGTTACCAGGACTTCTTAAAAATACTACTACATACCTATAAACTGACTAATGTTAAAAAGTCCACCTATATTATGTGCTTTCAAGGATATGGAAGAAGAATTTCTGATGGTACTGATAGGAATGTAAAATGTCAGCACCACTTTGGAAGTTGATCATAAAAAATGCACATTGTTGAGTCCATTCATATAAAATTCTGGAAAGTGCAATCTAATTTATAGTGACATAAAACAGACTTGTGGTTGCCTAGAGACAGAGGTAGAAAGTTTAGGGAAGGGTGTTGAAATGGAGTGGGAGAGGAAAGATGAAAGGGCATGAAAGACTGTGAAATAATGGAATTGCACATTATCTTGATTGTGGTGATTATTTTGTAGGTATACTCACGTGACATATCTTATTGAATTATATGCTTTGCATATATGTAATTTATATGAGGTATGTTGTTGAAGAAAAGAAAAAAAATGAAAACAAAATTATGCCTATCTTATGTTTTTAGCAAATGAATACATTATGTTGACAGTAACTGAGATGAATACAGACCTATATGACACGAAAATAAAAAGTAACTTTAATAGTTATACATATAAAGCATACATATAGGATGATTACTTAAGTGAGTCCAGAACATTCTATGAAAATCAACCACTGGAGTCTATTTTTTGTAACACTTATTTTAAATGTATGGGTTTTTGACATCTTGATCTTTGATAAATATCTCCCACACTATCAATTGACCCTGATTCTGCAGGCTGTCCTATTTAAAATGCTTATAATTTCTCTTTTAGTTTCAGCTGTAGCAATATTCTGTTCCATAGTGTCAGTCTATTTAAAAAAACAAAATGAAACGTACGTATTAATTGTACATATTTTGCTTCTAGAACACAGAAATATTCATCTGGAGGCCAGATTTAAGTGTATAATAATAAAACTTATATTAAGAATTTAATTTATTTTAAAGTATTGAAGAGCAGAGATGTCAGCTTGAGGACTAAGGTGCTCCTGACACAGGCCAGGGTATTTTCAATAGCCTCATATGCATGTGAAAGCTGGACAGTGAATAAGGAAGATCCTAGAAGAATTGATGTCTTTGAGTTGTGGTGTTGGAGGAGAATACTGAAAGTGCCATGGACTGCCAAAAGAACCAATAGATCTGTTTTGGAAGAAGTGCAGCCAGAGTGCTCCTTGGAGGCCAAGATGGCTAAACTTCATCTCTCATACTTTGGACATATTGTCCAGAGAGAACAGTCGCTGGAGAAGGATGCCATACTGGGTAAGGTGGAGGGTCAGAGAAAAAGAGGAAGACCCCTAACAAGATGGACTGGCCATGTGGCATCATTGATGGACTCAAGTGTGGCAGCAGTAGTGAGGTTAGCCCAGGATCAGACATTGTATCATTCTGCTGTGCATGGGGTCTCTATGAGTTGGTTCTGACTCGATGGCACCTGACAAAATATTAAGAATACTGAAGTCACAGAAATTAATTATTGATTTAAACTTGCGAACTCAGTCTTCTAGAAATGCCATTTTGAAAAACTAAAATGGAATAGAACTTAAGGCATGTCACTTTCCCCTGTAACGGTTCATCAAAAAACATAGCTGATTTATAAGGCAGTATCTTCATAAATCTTTACATTAACATCTTAGCATATACATTAAATATTGGATGTTAGTGCAGCTTCGTTGTATATGAACCCTACCTCCCTCCACTATTAATGATCCCCAGACAGCTACAATCATAAGAACTATGACCTGGCCTGTTCTTTCCACAGTCAGAAATAAATTCAAGAGTTCTGCATTTATTGTTTCATCTAAACTTGAAAACATTCTATCCTGATCCTAATGTTTGTAGCTAACTCTTCCAACAGTAAATTATTTCATTATCTTTAGAACTTTAGGATTCATAGTGGGCCCCAAGAGTCTTTGTTATAAGCCAGATGTTGCTCAAAGTGTTTTCTTACATATCTCTAATATTGACATCAGCAAATAAAACAGGGATTATTATTAATTTTTTTTAAGTTAAAGACCATGAGATGCACAAGGTTAATAAAGGGTGGAGAAAAACTTGCACTGGGCTCTTTATTTTTCCAAAAGTTAAAATAGATTATTTTATAATATTTTAACTTAAAATGATATTTTAATTTTCATCTTAAACTTCAAACAGTAGTTCTATATTTCTGTTTATCAATTTGTACATAACTGCAAGAATAATTCTCTTATATGTTCCCAAATAAATAAGGTATAATAAATTATGCAGTTATTTAAATCTGAGCTTGTCAATTTTATCAAAATACACACAATTATTATTTCTTTACTTAAATAAATTTGGTATGCATTAGACCCTATTTTGTTTTATCCCCTATCTTAATTTTATTGCAGCATTGCTTTCGGAAGAAATAAAACTGAAAAAAAAAATATTATTGAAATATAAATTTTTAAAGCTTGTTGTTGTTAAGTGCTGTCTAGTCAATTCTGACCATAGGCACAGTTTATAGGGTTTCTGAGGAGCAGCTGGTGAGCTTGAACCACCAACCTTGTGGTTCAAACTGACTTTGCCACCCAGTGCATTAATCCTCAGCACCACACCACCATCACCACTTTGTTGTTGTTGTTGTTAAGTGCCATCAAGTTGGTACTGACTCATGTGATCCTATGCACAACAGATTGAAACACTGCTAGATTCTGGGACAACCTTACAACTGTTGCCACGCATAAGCCCGTTGATACTGCCATTTTGCCATTCCATCTCACTGTGGGTCTTTCTCTTTTTCTCTGACCCTCCACCTTACCAAACATA
>NW_006408986.1:718320-727090 GCF_000296735.1 Chrysochloris asiatica
ACAACACAGCCTCTCCTGAGTCACTGACTCACGGTGATCCTGTGCACAACAAAATGAAACACTGCCGCTTCCTGCAAACCTTATGGATAACAATGGAACACTGTCAGCACCAAATTACTGAATATTGAAACATAATGAAAAGCACCAGAATACTTCCAGATACACTGTCAGAAGATGAGCCTCTCCAGTTGGAAGGCACTCAAAAAATGAGACCAAGGAAGAGATGCCTCCTCAAAATTGGTTAACCATCATTACACGAATGGAGTAAAGCCCTCGGAATATTCATTTACTGATGGGGCACAACTCAAAATGAGGAGAAACTGGTAAATAACCATTAATAATCTGAATATGGCGTGTATGAAGCATGATTGTAGGGAAATTGGAAATTGTCAAAATGAAATGAGATGCATAAACATGGATACCCTAGGCATTAGTGAACTGAAATTAATGTTTCATTCTACTGTGCATAACGTCGCTATGAGTCGCTACCGACTCGATGACACCTAACAACAACAACAAGTGAGCTGAAATGAACTGGAATTGGCCATTTTTAATCTTTCAGTTACATGGTTTACTATACCAAGAATGACAAATTGAAGAGAAATGGCATTGCATTCACCATCAAAAAGAACATGACAACATCAATATCTGTCATAAAGAACAGCAATGCCTGTGATAGGATAGTATCCATATGTCTATAAGTAAGACTAGTTAATACATTATTATTCAAATTTATGCACCAAACACTAAAACCAATGATGGTGGAATTGAAGAATTCTATCAACTTCTTCAATCTCAATTTTACCAAACATGCAATCCAGATGTATTGATAACTAATGACAATTGGAATGCAAAGGTTGGAAACAAAGAGGAAGGATCAGTGCTTTAAAAATATGGTCTTAATGATGGAAATGATGCTGGTGATCGCATGATAGAATTTTGCAAGACCATTGATTTGTTCATTGAAAATACTTTCTTTAAACAACATAAAAGGTGACCATACACATCGACCTAACCAGATGGAATACACAGAAATCAAATAGACTATATCTGTGAAAAGAGATGGTGGAAAATCCAAAGCAAGGCCAGAGCCAGACTGTTAAACAGACCATCAATTGTTCAAAAACAAATTCAGCCTGAAGTTGAAGAAAATGAAAACAGGTTCATGAGAGTCAAAATATGAATATATACCACCTGAATTTGGAGCTCATCTGAGGAACAGATTTGATGCATTAGACATTAAAGACCAAAGACCATAAGAATTGTGGCATGACATCAAGAGCATCATGAAAGAAGGAAGATTAAGAAGACAGGAAAGAAAGAAAACAGCAAAATGGATGTCAGAAGAGCCTCTGAAACATGATCTATAGCATACAGAGGCTAAAGCAAATAGAAGAAGTGAGGAGGTACAGCAGCGGAACAGACAATTTAAAAAATCATCTGCAGAAGACAAAGTCAAATATAACGAAATGTGCAAAGACATGGAGGTAGAAAACTAAAAGAGAAGAAAATGCTTAGCATTTCTCACACTGAAGGAAGTGAAGGAAAAATTCAAGCCTCAAATTGCATATTGAATTATTAGCTGGGCGAATTATTGAATGATGCAGAAGGCATCCAAAGAAGATGGAAGGAATACACCAAGTTACTGTACCAAAAGAAAATGATTGCTATTCAACCATTTCAAGAGGTAGTCTATGATCAAGAGCTAAGGATCCTGAAGGAAGAAGTCTAAGGTGCATTGAAGACATTGGCAAAGAACAAGGCATCAGGAAATGATGGAATACAAATTGAAATCTTTCAACAAGCTGATGTGGCACTGGAAGTGTTCACTCATCTATGCCAAGAAATTTGGAAAACAACTACCTGGCCAACTGATTGGAAGAGATCCATATTTGTGCCCATTCCTAAAGAGGTGACTCAACAGAATGCGGAAATCATTGGACAATGTAACTGATATCCCATGTGAATTAAGTTTTACTAACGGTAATACAAAAATGGCTGAAAACTTAAATTGACAAATAACTTCCAGAGGTTTCAGCTGGTTTCAGAAGAGGACATGGAATGAGGGATATCATTGCTGACAGCAGATAGATCTTGGCTGAAATCACAGAATACTAGAAAAATGTTCATCTGTGATTTATTGACTACACACAGGCTTTTGATTGTGTTGATCATAACAAGCTATGGCCAACATTGTGAAGTATTAGTATTCTGGAATACTTAATTGTGCTCATGAGGAACCTGTAAAAACAGAATAAGGGACACTGAATGGTTTAAAATTAAGAAAGGTATGCACCAGCATTATATACTTTCACCATATTTATTCAATCTGTATGCTGAACAAATAAACCAAGCTGGATTGTATGAAGAAAAAGGTAGCATCAGGATTGGAGGAAGATTAATTAACAATCTTGTATATTCTGATGATACAACCTAGCTTGGCGAAAGTGAAGAGAACTTAAAATATGTATTGATGAAGATCAAAGACCACAGACTTTGATATGGGTTTCACATCAATGTAAAGAATATAAAAATCCTTGCCAAGGAACCAATAAACAACATTCTTTTCAATGGAGAAAAGATTGAAGTTGTCAAAGACTTCATTTTGCTCTGATCAACCATAAACACTCATGGAAGCAAATGTCAAAAAATCAAAGGATGTATTGCATTGGGCAAATCTGTGGCACAAGATCTTTTTAAAGTGTTGAAGAGCAAAGGTATCAGCTTGAGGACTATGGTTTGCCTGACCCAAACCATGGTATTTTCAATAGCCTCATATGCATATGAAAGTTGCACAAAGAATAAGGAAGACCCTAGAAAAATTGATGCATTTGACCTTTGGTGCTGGAAGAGAATATTGATAGTAACATGGATTGCCAAAAGAACAAACAAATCTGTGTTGGAAGAAATACAGTCAGATTGCTCCTTGGAAGTCAGGATGGGCAATCTTTTTCTCATACTTCAGCCATATAATCAGGATGGATCAGTCCCTGGAGAAGGATATCATGTTTGATAAAGTGAAGGATCAAAGAAAAAGAGCAAGTCCCCTAACAAAACGGATTGGCACAGTGGTAGCCTTGATGGCCTCAGGCGTATGAACAGTGTGAGGTTGTCCCAGGACTGGGCAGTGTTTCATTCTGTTGTGCATAGGGTTGCTGTGAGTTGGCACCTAACAACAATAACTTTCTAGACAATTTCAGTTCATGGAGATTCCACAGAGTATAATTGTTTACAGAGCATAAATGTTCCATAGGACTTTTAAGTTTGTAACCTCTTAAAAGCAGGCAACCAAGCTTGTCTTCTAATGTGCCTCTCATTGGTTGTGAAGCACAAACCCTTTATTTTAGGCAGTAGTTGAAAGCTTAGCCATCTATGTTTCCCAGGGACCCTAGTACTCATTTCCACTAAGAAAAACTCTAGAAAGGTTTATCAACAAGTCTGAGTTGTACTCAATCATCCAAAAAAGGAATAGCAAATCAATCCCAGCATCTCATCGCTTCCTTCATTAAACCTCTACTCTTTCTAACCCACACTAATATAGATTGATTTATTAAAATTAGACTCATAAAGAATAATTTCATTTGAAAAGGAAAGATCCATGAGAAATACTAAAAATAATCAGACTTGAGTCGCTCTTAGTTTCTTTGCTCTGTGACCAAAGAGTTTTAAAGGTAAACAATGAATATTTGTTAGCATAGGTTCAAGTAAGGCATTTGATACCAAGAGAAAAATAAGCAGTAGAGTGAATAAGGCAGTAGTCACATTTCTGAAGAATGAAGTTGGTAGATTGCAAGTGACAGGTTCAATTACTGGTCCATGGACCACTGACACATCTGCCTTAGACTCTGAGGAATGGGCAGTGGAAAAAGGATGAATAACTCTTAAGATTTAGAGAAAATATGTAACCACTCAGGCAGAAAATTAGCAATTACATTTTGTGCCATCAGTAATAACTATTTCAACAAAGATCTTAGGTTAATGTCAGATTGTGTGACAGTATATCAACCATTACACCTGTGTTCAATCAGCAGCCACATCCCTCAATGCGATACTGAGCTGTTTAGTTCAAATGTAGCTTGTTCAATGATAAGCAAGATGGCTGACATCTGGTACATAAGTATTCAAAAGCAATTTACTTCACAGTTTTGATATTGACTGTTGAAAAGAGAAAATTTCTGTAAAATTTGAACACTTGCAATTTTTCTCTTTAGGTTTGCTTTGATATTCTTTTTTCTTATAAGAAATAAATACTATTACAGTTTTTATTGAAGATAAAACAACAAATAAGAAAAATTGATCAATAAGAACATTTTAGAGTGAGTCTTTAGATTTATAGTTGAACAGAATATCAACTCAAATGCAAGTATAAATTCATGGTATTGTTTCTGAGCAAATGAGAGAAAAACAATAGATGGCAAAGTAATAAAATAATTAAAATAATACAAATATACAATAATCTTCCGTATGTACTTGATTTATATCTGGTCTGCTATTATAAATCTAAACAAAAAGTTTTCTAAAAATGTATTTATTTGTATTCCTATTGACAGAAATGTGTGGATTATATTTCTCAAAAATAGAAAAATAAAAACATATACAGCAGTGTGAGATCTTGATTATTCATGAATCATATTTTCAACATCCAAAATATTTAAAATATCATATGTGGCACTCTATTTCTAAGCAATAGCCACAAATAAATGTAACCTTTGGTGCTGGAGGAGAAAAACATTCTGAGACAGATTCACCTTCAGGTTTCACCAAATAATCTGTGTATAATGAGATGTGTATAATGGTGAGTAAACAGTCAGTACTTTCCATTTATAGGTAAACAGTTCCAAATCACTAAAGTGGAATTGAAGAAGTGAAAAAAAATTGTTATTTGCAATCCTAAAATCTAGTCAACCATACATATTTAATCATGTTTTAACCAATAAATATTTATAAGAAATGCTTGCAAAAAGAGCATTTCAACATAAAATTCTGTTTAAAAAAATTAATTTTCCTTTTTGAAATGATGCTGGAGAATTTGATGCCTTTACATATCTGAAGCTGAATTCTAGATAGACTTCTTATTGTTTGTTAGTACAAAAAAAACATGTGGTGGCCATGTCTGTCTTCCTCTGGATTCACAAGAGGGAAGGAGAGTCAAACTCAAAACCAGTCCACGACAGATTTCTATGAAGCAGAGGTAAGACATGCCTCTACCTTACAATCTTCCTTTCATCCTATTCTGACACCCATCATCCCTCCCATTGCACTCTCTGCATCACATATGGTTTGGATAACCCATTTCAATTGCCTCACAGAGCTCAATAATGCTTAATGATTATGAAGTTTATTAGGGAAGTGAACAGGGTCCAATTCAGGATCAGAAAGAAATCAGGATTCAGCAGTTTTCCAATCAGGCACCCTTGCTCTTGCTTCAGATGGCTGATTAGCCTCTGACATGTTTGGGGACGTGGTTCAAAGCTCTTTTAGCCAATCTGTAAATGTTCAAAGAGAACAAACATCAAACCAGCCTCCTGCCCATAGGCATTCACTTTACTGGGTCCATGGGTCTAGAAGCCCACAGCTGCTTTAACTCTGCCACTGCTAAATGTGCTTTACTAGAAATGAATCTTAAGCTCTGCTCAAGCACTTCTTCCTTAATGGTCCTGGGATCATTTGTTTCTGCATCTGAGATGGTTCCTTTTAAACCTAGTGGCATGGCAAAACTAATCAATTCCAGCTGTATACCCTCTTTGCATAGTCCCACCCAATTATTTGGTGGGAATTAAGAAGACTTTGGATAGAAAAGCCATATCAAATAAATTCAAAGTATGGTAAATGAAGTTTTAGCTTCTCTCCAATTTTAGTTGCATCTTCTACAATTATAGGTTTTATAATCACAATTAATCTTGTTAATAATTACTCTAAACTGAACCAAAATCCTACCAGCATTCTTCCCCCACTGTCTCTTCCTCATACCCAGGGAACTTTTTAGTAGGGATTCTCTTTTGTCCCCCTCACTCTGAGAGTAAGCATACTCATAAAAGCTTGTAAGACAACCACTTTATGCTTTTATCTTCTCCAGTTTTTGACAGATAATTTCTTAATTGTCCATCTCAATAAACCAAGTATGGCACTGTAGGATAAGCACTGGACCACAAGGTCAATATGAATGGCAAGGTGGTGGTTCAAACTCACAAGCCACTCCTCAGAAACCTTATACTGGGTTGCTATGAGTTAGAACTGATTCAAAGGTACTTAACAACAACATTAACCCAGTACATTAAAGATACAAGCATGTTCCTTGAGTGGAGAACCTTTCATCCTGGTTAGAACTTTGAGCAACTGCATCCATAAGCACAAGTCAAGTCCATCAGATTGTAGCAATTTTTACCTGCTTACAGTATCAACTGACTTCCTCTTCATCTGGTTGGTTCTGGTCAAGTCAGACCTAGCCATCCAAACTAGATAAAATGGGTACCAGGTACATGTTTGAGAGTTTACACACACCTCTTTGTACTTCAGATTATCTGGTCCCTTATCTCTCTCAACCCTAGCACCCAGAGACTATGTTCCATGCCTGTGGGCTCAGAAGTACACACAACTCCTTAAACTTCAGACCAGTCAGTCCTTCCTCTTCTATTATCTCTAGGCATGTGGACCAGATCAATGGGAGCTAAAGGAACATGTCTAAATTCAGCCTGCTTTTCACTGTTGCATTTCCCCTACCTCCACTCAACAAATAGACCCAGGTTGCCACCAAGAAGCAAGGTAGGCTGCTACTCACCAACTCTCTTTAATTTTCAGTTCTAGAAAGGGGTTTGCTCTCATGTGCACAGATTTTTCCTGCCATGATGCCTCCAAAGTATATAGCTGGCTCAAAACTCAAAAGGTCAGCTCCCCCTGCCCCTTTTTCCCCTTTAGATCTTTCTTGACACCATAAATCTCCTGTTCTCTCAGCAGTTCTGAGTGGGTCTGCATGTGTTTTCCAAAGCAAATGTCATTCCATACACAGAATAGACAGGCAAGGGCAACTTGCACATTGACTACCCAAAATTGTGTGTGTGTGTGTGGCGGGGGGTGGGCTACAAAGGTGAGAAGTGACTGGCTTTCAAGAGGGAACCTAGATTCAGAGGGTGTGGAGGAAAGTAGAATCTGCCTAAGCGGGGCTGATGAAATGAAAAGCAGATGGGTCTCTTGTGAGACAATAGTGAATAATTGTTATCAGGACTGCTTGTGAGGGTTGGGAATGTAAAGGTAGACATTTTATAGCAATGAAGGGAGTGATTAACTTTCCAGTCTGGGAGCGGAGGTCCCTGGGATCAAGGGAGAATAGCAAATAGCAGGACATACCCAGACAAGCAGAGATGCCAGAGGTGGAGGCAGAGACCATGACATGGAGAGATGGAGTAGTTGGGGACTTTAGACACAGAGAAGGAGAGGGGCTGTGTGCTGACGATGATGCATGGAGGATATTGTAACCATGGCAATGAAACAACATACGATAGGATGAATGTAAAACTAATGTTCTCCCATGTAAACTATCACATAATTCACAATAAAACATTTTAAAAAAGCATGACTCCGAAGATTCTGGGTGGGGGTCAGGATTCCACCTAAAGTCCCAAAGTCTACAAAAGCTTAAAACAAAAAGCCTATCTATTTCTTCTGGACAAATCCTAACTCCCTTTTAGCAAACCCAATCAAGTGTAGGCTGAAGGCAGGTTTACAAGCACTCTGTAATGATAATCCCCAATATTCATTGCCATTGAACATGTATATCTCTCTTAAAATAATAGGCAGGACAAACAAATATCCATATGACAGTCAAATACATAAATCTTTAAAATTTTTCTATTTAGCTCTTTTACCTCCTCATTTCTTCCATTTGCGTTAGCATCTCTATACTGGAGAGCAAGTTTCAGAGTCTCTTCTGACATCTATTTTGGTCTTTTCTTTCTTTCTTTCTTGTGTTCTTAATGACCTTTTGCTTTCTTTTTGTGTGATATTCTTGTGTCAACCCACAATTCTTCTAGTCTTTGGTCTTTAGTGTCTAAAGTATCATTTCTGATCTTCAGATGGTGGGTTATGTTCAAGGTCATGTTTCGGCTCTTGTGAACTTGTTTTAATTTTCTTCAGCTTCAGCATGAACTTGCGTATAAGCAATTCAGGATTTGTTCTACAGTCTACCTCTGGACTTGTTTTGGCTAATAATATGGAGCTTTTCCACTGTCTCTTTCCACAGATATAGTCAATAAGTATATTCCACTTGGTGAGGTACCTTTGTAAAGTCGTCTTAATGTTGTTTCAAACAATATTTGTAATGAAGAGATCATTGGTCTTGCAAAATTCTATCAAGTGATCTCCAGCATAATTTCTATCTCCAAGTCCATGTTTTACAATTACTGATCCTTCCTACTGATCAAAACCCAGTATAGGGTTTTGAAGGAGTGGCTGGTGAGCTTGAACCACAGACCTTGCAATACAAACTGACCTTGCAGTCCAGTGTTTATCCTACAGCCCACAGCAGGACTTCAGTGTACTTATGTTTGGAATATCCACGTAAATAAAAGGATGTCTTATTTGGTGGTGGTTATGTGCCGTAGAGTTGGTTCCTACTCATAGCCACCCTGTACAGGGTTTCCGAGACTGTAAATCTTTACAGAAGCAGAAAGCCTCATCTTTCTCTCACAGAACAGCTGGTAGTTTTGAACTGCTGACCTTGAAATTCACAGCCCGATTTGTAACCACTACACTACCAGAGCTCCTTAATTGAACT
>NW_006408986.1:735285-740624 GCF_000296735.1 Chrysochloris asiatica
TCTTCCTTATTCATTGTCCAACCTTCATAAGTATATGAGGCTATTGAAAATATTGTGGCTTGGGTTAGGTGCACCTTCGACCACAAACTGAACTTTTTGCTCTTGAACACTCTAAAGAGGGATAGAGGTTAGCATTTACAATACATTGCAGAATGGAGAACTTTGACTAGAAGGGACATAATAATTAGCTGGCCTTTAGTCACCTACTACAATGTTTAAATCTTACCAATATTGATTCAAAATTTACATTACTGAATATAAAACATCAACATACCTATTGTTCTTGTCCCTGTGCCTTGACAAATTCTCAGAATGAAATTGAGATATTTATTTCTATTTTTTCCTTGACTTTAATATCGCCACTGGATGCTAACCAAAGTTGACTAAAAATTAAAAACAAAAATAATTTGCATCATAAAATACTGGTTAGAATCAAATTCTATACTCAGAAAGCCTTGTCTTGAAATTCTTGTCTCCCTTACCGTAATTGTTCTTTGTGGATTTAGAAGTTTTGTTCAACCTTCTAAAATATCAGTGCTCTCAACTGTCTAATGGTAATAAAAATGGCACCCATTGCACTGTAGACTAAGCACTGGATTGCTAACTGCAACGTTGTTGTGCAAGGTTACTATGTACCTGAACTGATTCCATGGCACTTAACAACAAAACATAGTATTTTACTAAATGATGGAAGTCAAGTGTATTTTTATACACAATTAATGAAGTTGCATTTTATGCCTTTATTCAAGCTATCCAAGAATGTTATAGCTATATTTGTTGTTGTTGTTAAGTGTTGTGGTCTGCTTCATAATATGAATTATTATTTGTACACTTTCTCTAGTCAACTCCCTCAGTGTCTTCACTGAGGACAAATCTATAAGGCTACTGAGAGACAAAGTTTCTCTCAAATAATTTCTAGACGTTTGTGTTCAAATATCATCTTAGTGGCTAAGTATTTGCTACTCTTTATTTTTTCCTCTCAGCGTATACCTGCCCTCTCTTTTCCTCCTGTCAGGTATCACCAACTACATTATTTTTTTTTTTCTCCTTTCATTATAAGAAGTCAAAAAATTTTCCTTGGTATTGGTACAAATAGTACATAGTAAGCACACAGCCAGGACTCATTACATATTTGTAGAGAAGACAAATTAATTTACATTTGGGAATTGATAAGTCATATGTTTCAGAAACCTATTATGAAAATTTTCAGTGCCTAACTGATATTTCATTGAGAAGAGTGAATGTGATAGTTTAGTAACAAAGTCTGCATGTAATTTACTAGTCCTCCCTGAACACCTCTCAATAAGAGAGACTCTTGAAATTGGAAGAGAAGTTTTATCAACTGAAATCTCACTAATATTTCACATATTGTGCATTCAAAAAACTCATTAGAGCCTACAGTATGATTGGTCCGAAACAACTCCTTCATTTGTTTCCATCTTGGCCCCTCTATTCCTGCAATAACTTGAATTCCTTGGAGAGCAGAATCTGAGGAAACACTTTAATAACAGTTAGGGAGTACATTCATAGGGTAGTATAGGAAAAGAAAAGTGAAGAAGAGAAGGAAAGGGAATAAATATAGTGTATTATGAAGCTGGCTAGAACATCATGCAGCGTAATTATTAGGGTTCACAAGGGAAGTTTCTGGAGGATTTATGAAGCTACTTTTAAGTATTAAAAACTATAGTAATGCTTATCACAAAAAAAGGAGGATCATTAATACCTAGACTTCCATTGCCAAGTTATAAAAGTTTGTCTTAAGACCTACTGGACTCACCTGTCCTCCCACAGTACACACACACTTTTTGATTGTATATGCATGTGTCAAACTGGATTTGATAACGTTTATGACATAGTTGGTAATGAGGAAGCCTTGGGTTAGGACAGGAATACCAAACTTCATAGAAGTGAAACAAGGCCCTGTTTGTTATTTCCTTACTGTAGTTGATAGTTTTTCTGTTATACTGACAGATTCCTTGTTGTTGGTAAGTGCTTTAGAGTCAGTTCCAACTCATAGCAATCCTGTATAGTGATACCGAGAAGTGGCTAGTGAGTTTGAACCGCAGAACTTGCAGTTCCTTAGCAACCAGGATTGTCATTGTAGAAAACAAATATGGAACAAAGGAAATAGCAGGTAGCAGTGACCTGATGTCATTACTATAATAGTGACACATGCAAGTTGTGTCAGAAAATCAGGCAAACATTGATGTTGGGTGATAAATAAACAGAGCTTCGTGTATATGTTTATGCATCAATATATCAGAAAACTGTTTCAGTTTTACCTTCCTAGACTAAACGTGACTAAATACTTACAATTCTAAAAATAAATCAATACAATCAAATCTGTTAAAAGTAGCTTCCTCTTACTTTTAAAGAAATTGTTGTTATTAAGTGTCTTTGAGTTTATTCTGACTCACAGAAACACTTAATAGCATTTCCAAGGCTTTAAATCTTTGTGGGAGCAGAAAGCCTAATTTTTCTCCTACAGTGCAGCTGGGTTTGAACTGCAGACCTTGGGATTTTTAGTCCAGTGCTTATCCTATGGAGCCATCATGCCCCCCACTTTAAAGAAACCTAAGCCTTAAATAAGGGTTGTGTTAAGTTTCATTTGAAATAGAGAATTATGATAGTAAAAATGTCCGTAAATGTATAAGCCATACTTTTATTACATAGGCACAGATTACCCAGGTACTATATTCATTTTTACAATGATACACTGAAGGCATTGATTAGCAAAGACCAAGGCTCCTGGTACTTAGGGAATACAAATCAAAATTATTCAAAAAATTGATGCAGCACTTAAGGTACTCATCTATGCCAAGAAATTTGGAAGACAGCTACCTGGTCAACTGACTATAATAGATTCATATTTGTGCTCACCCAAAAATGAAGTAACTCAATGGAATGTGGAAATAATCGTGAAATATCATTAATATCACATGCAAGTAAAATTTTGCTAAAGATAGTTTAAAAATGGCTGCAGTATTGATCGGGAACTCCCAAAGGTTTAAACTGGATTCAGAAGACAACATGGAATGAGGGACATCAGATAGATTTTAGCTGAAAGCAGAAAATACCAGAAACATGTTTACATGTGTGCATTTTTGAGTATGCAAGGGCTTTTGATTGTGTGGATCATGACAAGCTATGGACAACATTTAAGAGAATGGATATTCTGTATCACTTAATTGTGCTCATAAGTAACCTATACATATACCTAGAGAAAGCCATTCAAAAATGGGACAATGAATAGTTTAAACTCAGAAAATGTGTGTGTAAGAGTTGTATTCTTTCTCCATACTTATTTAACCTGTGCACTGTGAAAATAGTAAAAAAAAAACAAAAACTGGATTATATGAAGAGGAACATTATATTAGAGTTGCAGGAAGACTCATTAACAGACAACTTGCAATATACAGATGATATACACAACCTTGCTTGCTGAAAGTGAACAAGACATAAAATGCTTTACTGACAAAGATGAAAGACCAGTTTTCAGTTTGGGTTGCAACTCAATGTAAAGAAAACATACATCCTCACCGCAAAGCCAATTGAACTGCAAGTTTGGTGGTTTGAGCTCACCAGCTGCTCCTTGGAAACCCTATACAGTGTCGCTATGGGTCGGAATCAACTCAATGGCACTTAACAACAACAACAACAACAACAACAAGAGTGCAATAAAAATGGAGAAAAGACTGACGTTGTCAAAGACTTCATGTTACTTGGATCCTCTATCAACACTCATAGGAACAGCAATCAAGAAATCGACCGACAAATTGCATTAGGTAAATATGTTGCACAGGACATCTTTAAAACGTTTAAGCGCAAAGATTCCAGTTTGAGTTTTAAAATGCTTAAGAGCAAAGATTCCAGCTTGAGGACTAAGATGTTATTGACCCAAGTCATATTTTCTCTAGCCTCATATTCATATGAAAGTTGAACAATAAAAAAGAGACTGTAGAAAAATTGATGCATTTAAGTTATGGTGTTGGAGAAGAACACTAAAATACTATGAATTGTGAGAAGAACAAATTATGTTGCAAGAAGTACAGCTAGAATTCTTCTTAGAGGCCAGGATGGTGATACTTAGTGTCTCATACTTCAGACATATTATCAAGATCGACCAGGCCCTAGAGAAGGATATTGTGCTTAGTAAAGGGGAGGGTCAGTGAAGAAGAGAATGACCCCAATGAAATGAATTGGCATAGTGGCAACAGTAATAGTCTCAAGTATAATGATCTTGAGGAGGACACAGGACCATGCAATATTTTGTTCTCTTGTGCATAAAATCTCTGTGAGTTAGAACCAACTAAACAAAACCTAATAACAACAAGAGCAATGATTTTATTTTAGTAATGAATTATACTGAGATACATGAGCACTCAGGGTTAATGTGCCAGATTAAAAAGCCATTTGAAATACAGGTCGGCAGTTCAAGCTCACCAGCAGCTCCTCAGAAACCTGTTGCTGATGTTGTTGTTAGGTGCCATCAAGTCGGAAATGACTCATAGTGACCTTATACAGAACAGAACGAAACACTGCCTGATCCTGGGCCAAACTCAAAATTGTTGCCAAGCTTGAGTCTGTCGATGCTGCCACTTGGCCAACCATCTCGTTGGGGGTGGTGGGGGGGTCTTTCCTCTTTTTCTCTGACCCTGCACCTTACCAAACATGATATCTTTCTCCAGTGACTGGTTCCTCCTGACAATATGTCCGAAGTTGTTGCTGTTGTCAGGTGCCATCGAGTTGGAACCGACTTATAGAGACCCCATGCACAGCAGAACGAAACAATGTCTGATCCTGGGCCAACCTCACTACCACTGCCACACTTGACGCCATCAATGATGCTACCTGGCCAAGCCATCATGTTGGGGGTCTTCCTCTTTTTCTCCGACCCCCCATCTTACCAATCATGATATCCTTCTCCAGTGTTCCCTCCTGACAATATGTCCAAAGTATGAGAGACGAAGTTTAGCCATCTTGGCTGTACCTCTTCCAAAACAGATCTGTTGGTTCTTTTGGCAGCCCACGACACTTTTAGTATTCTCCTCCAACACCACAATTCAAAGGCATCAATTATTCTATGATCTTCTTTATTCACTGTCCAGCTTTCACATCCATTTGAGGTTATTGAAAATACCATGTCTTGGGTCAGGCGCACCTTAATCCTCAAGCTGACATCTTTGCTCTTCAACACTTAAAATAGTTCCTGTGCAGCAGATTTGCTTAATGCAATACGTCGTCTGATCTCCTGGCTGCTGCTTTCGTGAGTGTTGATAGTTGATCCAAGAAGAGTGAAGTCCTTGCCAATTTTAATATTTTCTCCATTGATAAGAATG
>NW_006408986.1:740724-743672 GCF_000296735.1 Chrysochloris asiatica
AAATTATTGAAATTTATTAGATAAAATAATTTAAAATTCAGTCCTTTTGGATGTAGAGATAAACAAGTTGTCAGTAAGCTTCGAGTACAATTTCTTTTCCCAAAATTAGGTGTGACTTATAATTCATAAAAATTGTTTTATGGTAGGATAAGAATATCTATGATGTGATTACCATGTCTCTTTGGGATTGATAAAATAGTACTGTACAGTTTATTTACTGGTGTTGTACAACAAGACTGTTCTTAGAAATGCCATTTCTCCTTGATACTGATGGAATAGTGTATGCACATAAGACAATATTTACTATGGTTCTAGGAAGTATATAAAGATTATTACTAGGATTACTCATTATGTTTTTCACTGCATTTTCTGTGACTTCATATATTTTTATTTGTTGCTATTTTCTGCTTGTTTTATTTTGGCGACTGTTTCCAACAACTCTTTCCATCTCAGATGCTTTAAATATAATGGCTTCTGTGTACTCGATGTTACCTTTGTGATATGAAGAATTTAATTCAATTGCATTCATAATTAAATTATCTTCAGAAAATGTCTTCAACTTTGGAGAAACTAGAACCCAGGGTACAGGACAAATTTTGAACTCTTGAATTTCAATAAGCAATTGGATATGATCTTGAGATAAAGGCATATGGAAGGTTTCCTAATTGCAATTTCCCCTCACACTGTCCTATCCCTCTTGTTGAAATGACACTAAAACAACAACAACAACAACAACAAACTCATTCCCCATAAATGAAAGGATTATTCCCTATTAAAATGTAAATGCCCCAGGAAAGAGAGTACAAGACTCCATCAATTATTTACACCTAATGAGAAGTACTCACTCAAATCCTTCCTAACATTACATCTATCTGAAATTGAGCATGGCTAGGAAGGTGATGAAGAAGCTCTGGTAGTGTAATGGTTACGAATAGGGCTGCTAAACTTATGGTCAGCAGTTTGAAACTACCAGCTGTTTCGCAGGAGAAAGATGAGGGAGGCTTTCTGCTCCTGCAAAGATTTACAGCCTCAGAAACCCTGTACAGGGTCGCTATGAGTCAGAACTGACTCCATGGCATATAACAACAACAACAACAGCAAGGAAGGTGATGAGATATAGTATTTTGCAATTCATGAGTAGGTAAGAGGTTAAACTAAAAGAGAAACAGGAAAAGGCTAAGAATAAACTGCTTATTTTATGATATTGTAAAGAGGTTAACTCCCATGCGAAAAAGAAATACTGGATGTGGTAGTGCTGAGCTCAAGAAAAAGGTATTATTGTAAAGATCTACAATGGCACAGTTGCATGTAGGGAAATAGAAGTATTGTTACAAATATTATCTCTATACTTTTGTTTGCATAAAAGACTAACAGGTACTCAGAAAGGGGATGGTTTAATTCCTCAATATGGGCTGTTGTTTTTAAGTGCATGGAGTCAGTTCCAACTCATAGCGACCCTGTACAGGTTTTCCAATGCTGTAAATCTTTATGGGAGCAGAAAGCCTCATCTTTCTCCCGCTGAACAGCTGGTAGTTTCGAACTGCTGACCTTGCAGTTCACAGCCCGATTCGTAACCACTATGTGGATATAGGAAAATTAGGTAAACCTTTTATTTAGAACACAATTAGAAACTGGTATTTTGAATTTAACTGAAAAACTTGTGAAACAACAATGGAAAAGAATCATTTTTAGTGACTTGCATATGATTTAAATGGAATAGTCTCAAAAGTATGCAAATATCTCAGTTTTATAAATATTTGTTTCATGTATTGTGGTTTAGTGAATCCTTTAATATGTATTTCAATCCTAAATCTCTGTAAATCCACCAAATCACTTTTTTTTTTTTATGGATCTGGGTATGAAAAGGTGGGATAAGGTACTAATAGGATAACATGACGCATCTGTGGATTTTAGCAAAGTTAATTATAATTATAAAAACTTGTAACTCTAGCATGGGTTTATAATGTCAGAAGCAGGAAGTGGAGTGGTCAGATCTCACTACCATCAAAGAAGACCCAAGAGTGAAGCATGACCTTTGGATCCTGAGATTCTTGCACATTGATATTCATTGACCTGGGAACAGAAAGCTGTGAAACCTGAGGAGTGGCAGAGAATCAGCAGCAGAAAAACCAAGAATGCAGCATGAGACAGAGTAGTGGATTTTCTAGGCCATGGAACAAGTAAAATTGAGTGACTTTGGGCTAGAAGTTGGCTTGTAGAGTGAGTGCCTCCAGGCATTTAGGTGGGGGAGTAGGTTTTCTGATCCATGGAGCTAGTGCCCAGTGCCTTCAGGCTGAGACTTATGGTAGAGTGGGCATTTATCAAGAGTTGTCTGAGTATGCCAACTGTGCTCTGAGAATTTACTGATCATGTATTGTAACCTGTTAACTTCCCTATCAAACCTCATAGCTGCTAGTATGTTGTCTGTGTTCTGTGTGGCCATTACAATAGATTATCAAACCCAACTGAGTAGTAGATAGGGTTGTAGGAAGAGTGGTTTAGTGCCTCATATTTTTGTAATCTTAATTTTAATAAAATATCTATTGAAAACTCTATTTTTTAATTTAAAGTCTTATGTGAATTGAGTGAAATAATGTAGTTTAATGCACTTAGTAAATATTATCTATCTGTCATTATCATTTTAATTACCTTTAATGTATGTGTTTGTCCAGGGTACTACATAAAGTATCATGTACAAGGAAACAGGTTCTCTAGCTTGAAGGACACTTTTCTTCCATTTTGTCCTACTCTTTCTCTTATTTTTCATATTCTATTTTCTTCCAACACACTTTTTTTTAATGTTTTATTGTGAATTATATGATAATTTACATGAGAGAACTTTAGTTCTACATTCGTTCCACCCTACATCGTTTCATTGCCATGGTTTCAATCGCCTCCATGCATTCATTATCAACCGACCAAATGGTATACCATATAAACACGCCCCC